>NC_053403.1:22381447-22566447 GCF_016859285.1 Xiphias gladius | reverse complement strand
GGCTAATTTCATTAGCAATAAAAACATATTCCTGTTTAATTTTTATACACTCAGGTTTTGTAGCTATAATTTTACTTGGTCGGGTATTACCAGTAGGTTATAGTGTCTAACGTTAGCTAATGTTAGCAGTCTTAACTTACTCACTGAGTCAGTAACTTACTCACTGAGTCAGTTTGCCGACTTTACTACTCTAATTGTGAAACTATTATGCTATGCCTAAGCATTTATCATTATCCCAGAACTGCAAAATAAAAAGATAAAATCTTTGGCAATGCGCATTCTTGCTATATTTAATACACTTATTGGTTTTGTCAATACAAACTTATTTGGTCTGGTATGACCAGGAGACTAATGTAAGCTAATGTTAATTTAAACTTAAATTGGATGAAAGTATTCAGACCGCTTCACTTTTTTTTTTTTGTCAAAATTTTTTTTACCAAAGTTTTTTTTACAATTTCTTTCAAGAATAAAATTGATTTATTAAATTAGTTTTTGGGTTGTATTTGAGAGTAGATGCCATTTTTCCTATTAGTTAGTGAGTGCTACGAGCAGCATGTTTTACTGTAAAACACATTTGGCCAAACATTACTTATTTACGTAAATGTATGTTTTGTTGCACTACGAGAGTTAAAATGTAATTGATAGTACAGATTGTCCTGTTTAATTTATTGTTAAACAAAAATACTACTGTACATGGTTGCCTTAGAAAAGTGTTTTTTTAAATCAGCACACTGTTATATACATTGTTACCCAGAGTAAATTTGTGGAAAATTATGCGAAGGTTTTGGTGCAAATTATGAAAGAGAAATGTTCAGCTGTCATTGTGGGGGCAAATCTTTTTATTAGAGGGCTGAATTAGGCCAGTGCTCGAAGGTTTTGGTCTGCTATGACCATAATGGTGGCTAATGTTAGTTAGTTAATTATAAGAAACGTCAGATAATTATTGTTGTGTAAATGACCTTAGTGAGTCAGTTTTGATTCTCTTTGAGCTAATGTTAAAGTACAATTCAGCATTTACCACTATCCCATAATACGGCTATAGTGGCTGGTATTCAGCAAAACTTACATAGTCTCACTTTAAGTTTTCAAGGGAGACTTCACTAAATTTATTTTATTACTAATTTTACTGAGAGACAAGCTTTAATGCTATGTAAATTCTAAGTAGTGGAAAACTCAAGAATAAGTACTGTGTACTCTCTCTAAGCAATTTTCCCTACATTTTTGATGTTGCAGGTTGTTTACAGAGCTGCTGACAGCATGGGATGGATGTCAGAAGTACTTCTACCGTTCATGGGCCAGGAAAATGGCCCTACAGACTGCTCTCCAGCACCCTGCAAAGGTGAGACACAACATAGTGCTTGTCTGGTGATACATTTGTCTGGTGGTCCACAATTTAACATCTTGTAGCATTTACTACTAATTTTACTTTTTGTCTAAAAGTTACTGTCACCGAAAGCCAGGGATTATAGATGAAGCACTAATTTTAACATCTGCTGTTTCTCAGAGTGCTGTTTGTGTATTTTGGCCCTGTAGTCTGAAGTGTGTGTGTGTGTGTGTGTGTGTGTGTGTGTGTGTGTGTGTGTGTGTGTGTGTGTGTGTGTGTGTGTGTGTGTTATTTTTTGGTTGTAGGAGCTGGGTCTGGGAAACGTAGAGCGTTGTAGAGGTTTCTCATCTCACATGTTCAAGTTGCTCCTCAGACAGAGGCGACGGCTGGCCAAACTCACCGAGCAGTGGGTCCATCTCAGGTCAGTCTGCTGCCACAGGACCCGTAAAAAGACAACTTAAAAAAAGACACTTAAAATTACTATTAATATAATATTGGTGCCCCAGCGGACACAGGAACTCGTCCGAAAAGTCCAAAAGCTTATAGTGCCTCTTTTTTTTCCAAATCACTTTCCTTGACCTTCATGTAAAATGTGATTAGGTCAAGTAAAGATCAGAAAAGATTTATTAGGAGTTAGAGAAAGATAATCAAACATAATCCAACACAAGAGGTCACCATTAAAACATTTATTTTTTCATCTTAGCATTAAAATGAACATTGAGTCACTTCATTTTTTTTTCCAGAGATTCTACGTAAACTTTTGTAATTTGGTAAAACCCGTAATTGGCAATATCCAGGACAAATATTAAATTGCAGTAAAGTAAAGTTTGGAGGAAGTTTCCCGCAATAAGACAAATTTATACACAGGTTCCACTACAAGAAAATGGATCTTTATATTTTACTGGATGGGTAGATTAAATTGGACTTTCTGTGTTGTTCATAACTGAAATATGACCTATTGTCTTTTTATGTCCCAACACCTCTAGGAGGCTAACAAACAGCATTCGGGTCATCAAGGCCAACCTCCAGAGCCACAGTAAGGACCCAGGCTGTACCCTCCCGCCCCAGGCCTCTCTCCATGGCTGGATCAGCAGGGGCCAGGTGCTGGCTGCCCAGTGCACCATCCTCCTGCAGCAGCTGGCTTGGCTGCTGCAGTGCTGCCCTGAGGACCTCCAGCAGAAAGAGGAGACAAGCAGCTGCAGGCAGTACACCCTGAGGTGCCCGTCCCCGCTGGCAGCACAGCGCCAACCCCCCGGCTGTCTGATGAGAAGGGGAGACACCGCCTGGTGCCAGCTACACCAGTGTGTGACCGCATTGTTGAAGCAGACTGAGAGCCTGAAGGTGGAGCTGGACACTGTGGCCCATCAGACCTCTGAGAGAGTACTCTACACATGGTAAAACACAATCACTCAAAAGTTTATTTGAAATCTGATGTACAGTTTCAACAGTCCTGACAACAATGTTATTTTCCACAGGGACCATTTTGTAACGTGCTGTTCAGGCTTCGACCAGCTGGAGGCTGTAGGGGCTCAGATGTCCAGTGTGGAGCGGCTCTTCATCCCGGCCAGGTGTGTTGGGAGTGCAGACAGCCAGCCGGCCATCACACAGAGCCTGCAGTATGTCAGAGGACAGTTAGAGGCTAACATCACTGAGTTCACCACCTGGAAGACCCAGCTGCTCTCCATGGGACACCAAAACATAGGTGAATGTACTGACCAGTCATCCTAATACTATCATTCCTTCAGATGTTACTGACAAACATCCTGCTGACAGACGCGCAGATAAGCTGCTAATGATCACAATTAACACTTTGACTTTTATGCAATATAAAGTTTTAAGAAGTACCATGTTTGTCTCATTATTTACCCCCTCCTTGTTGAACAGATCATCCGTCTGCCTTCTGTACTGAGTTCTCTGCTGAGCTGGAGACAAACATCAGCACAGTGCTGTGTGCTGTCCAGACACTTGTGAAGAGAAGGGAGACACAGCATCAAAAAGAGCATCATGGAGCTGTCAAGAGAGGTGAGGATGATGCAGTGGGGAGAAACTGTGCTGTCTGCAGGTCTAGTGGATGGAAAATGAGGCAAAGTCAAAATCACATTGAAATGTTCATTAAAATGTGAAAAACTACTGTGTTTGCAGCTGACCAAGATTACACAAAATAGAATCTCTCCACTGCACACAATATACTCTGTTACTCCATTACTGTAGCGACAGTACATTAATCTAGTAGCATACTGTGTCTTCTTTCCCTCCTTTTGAGCTCCAGAGCTGTATGAATTCATCTTTAAGATGCTGGATAGATTCGGTGATAATACATGTCTTGTGGCGAACTGCATTATCATGTTGGAAGTATTAATCTAAGTGTGACGAAACCATAGCAGTAAAAACACAAACTTTCAGCATGAGGCAAATAGATCCTGGGTACCAACTTTTTCCCGGTTCTTAATGGACCAGTGCTTCTCTACCTTCTCGACTTTCACTGTTATAGCCCATTGTAGACACGGTCTTATAAGTAGTGTGTTCTGAGATGACATTCTGCACACTGACTGACTATTCAGAAAGTATTCAGACCGCTTCACTTTTTGCACACTTTACTGTTTTGTACATTTAATTTTAAATTGATAAAATTGTTATTTTTGCCCTTCAATCTACATTCAATAACCAATAATGAAAAAGTGAAAACAGGTTATTGGAAAATTTTTGCAAATGTATTATTTAAACATAAATCTCTGATTTACAAAAGTATTCAGACCCTTTGCTGTGGCCATCCAAATTGTGGTCAGGTGCAACCTGTTTGTTTTAATTTTCCTTGAGATCTGTGTAGAACTATATCGGAGACTCCCTGTGGCAAATTAAACTGATTGGACATAGATTTCAAAAGCATACCGCTGTGTATATAAGGTCCGACAATTTACACTGTTGTTGGGACAAAAATCAAGTCCTGTAAACTCTCTGTAGACCTCCATGCTAAAATTATGGTGAGGCAGAGATCAAGGCAAGGGTATAAAGGGGATTAAAAATCAACTGAAATCTCTCACTTACAAATGTGTTCAGAGCCTAAAGCAATTACAGCTTCAAGTGTTCCTTCGGTTGGTCTCCACAAGCTTTGCACATCTGGATTTGGGCAGTTTATCCCATTCTTCCTGGCAAGTCCTTTTAAGCTCTATCAGATTGGATGGGAAGGGAAACGTTTGGCTAGGCCACTCAACGACAGTCAGAGATTTGTCCAGAAGCCACACCAGAATTGTCTTGCTCTGAGCTTCAGGTTATTGCCGTGCTGAAAGATGAACTGTCGACCCAGTCTCAGGTCGTGTGCACTCTGGAGCAGGATTTTTCAAGGACCTCTCTGTATTTGGCTGCATTCATCCTTCCCTCAATTCTGATCAGTTCCCTGTCCCTGTTGCTGAGAAGCAACCCCATAACATGATGCTGCCACCATGCTTCACTGTAAGGATGGTGTTAGCTAGGTGATAAGCAGTGCCTGGTGTTCGCCACACATAGTGTTTGGAGTTCTGCCCAAAGAGTTCAGTTTTTGTCTCTCTAAAATTTTCTTACCATATTGATGCAATAATGGATGGTTTTCATAACACAATGATTACACAAATTTAATGTTTCAGAGGGTGCTGAAGAGGAGGAGGAGGATGAAGACCCTGTAGAGGACCTGCTGAAGCCTGGTCACCTTGCTCATCTCCTGGAGGAGGAGCTGGAAGCCGAGGTGGAGGCTCTGTGTGTAGGAGATGTTAGTGCCAGCCTGGAGAGCCTGCTGAGCAGCCTGAGGACACACAGAGACGCTTGTCAACCACAACAGCTCCAGGTATAAAGAACAGCTGCACATATAACATCCAAAATACTCATAAAATGACCATAATATGTCTGTTAGAGATTGATGCTATTGACAGTTGACACTCAGTTACTAAAGATTGTTTTGCCATTTAGCATACAGTATAGTGTACAGTACAACTAATGTTTTTAATGTTTTTTTACGTGTGACGAGAAGGTTTTGACCTCCTGATCCTCTCCTAATGCCTTCCAAATACACATCAGTATCTGTCCATGTTCTGGGGCTTTAATGTGTCTCTTTTGGCCGTGTATGTTTTCAGGAGGTGAACAGGGCGTGCAGGATGTTGGTGCGTTTGGAGCCTCTGCTTTGGATTTACTCTGACTTGGTGCGTTACTATCTGGCTGTGTCACTGGGAGCACACAGGAGCACAGGCAAACTGCTGTCTGTACTGGCCAGCATCTTCACCGAGCTTGCGCAGAAGGTGCAAACACATCAAATGTTTCTCAGTCTCACTGTAAATTAGTTCTAAGAAAATGATACTGGTATAATTAAGTTATTAAGATAAGCAGTTATTAAGCCTAAAAGAGTGACCAAAAAATTTGTTCTGTCTTCCTTCCTCAGGGTTTCTGCCTTCCTCAGGAGCTGATGGACGGTGGCGATGGAGAATGTGCCACAGAGTTTCACAACTATGAGGGTGGTGGTATAGGAGAGGGCGAGGGCACCAAAGACGTCAGTGACAAGATTGAGAATGAAGATCAGGTGACAAAATGATATTATATTTTTAACTCAAGGTTCACTTACTAACTTTTTTTCCTGAGCTTTCAACTGCATCTGATGGTCTTCATAGCTGAGGTCATTCTAAACAGTGAGTTTTGAACTTCCCTGGATGCTTAATGCTGTGAGATGTGGTTTAAAGGTCTGGGAAAACCTACTAAGTGGCAATAGTAAGCCTGACGAGATTACAGGTGGCAAAATCTCAAAATTTATTATCCAAAGAGAAAAACAAAACAAAAATCTTTTGTCCTACACTGTCAAAATATTTTGTGATGGTACTAATGCTCAGATTGTCCCATCAACCTGTGGACATACAGGCAAAAAATCCAAACAATTTCCGATGTGTAAAATTCATTTTTCTTTAAAAACAGACATGCTAGTTGATGGTTTTTCTGTGTAGCCTAATTTAAAGTAGGCTACATATGATAAGGCAAAAGCATATTGTGCCAACTCCACAATATGGCTTGTCTAACTAAGACATGTAGTGACTATTACATGGCACAGTATTGATGAGACCTTGAATGAGTCTTTTAGCCAGTGATCACCTCTAACTGTGTAATCTATAAGTAGGATCATTTGACCAACATTTCTCATGAAAGTATTTCTGACATCATCTTCCAGGTGGAGGACACCTTTCAGGAAGGCCAGGAAAAGGAAGAACAACAGGATAAAGGGAATATCAAGGCAGAAGACAACGCAATTGAAATGTCAGAGGACTTTGAAGGCCAGATGCATGACGGGGATGAGAATGAACCAGGTGATGCGGCCCACTCATTTTTTGTGTTGTTCCATTTCTGGTTTTGTCTCTTGGCTTTCGGTTCCTATTGCTAGCTACAGTAAATACAAGTAAAAAGTCACAGTTGTAATCAGGTTAACACAGGCTACTATACATCCTTAAAGCTGGGAACACACATTCACATTTTCAATGAGGTCATGTGACCTGAAAGACCATCTTTGACAAACATAATGCGGTAACTAGCTCACAGCTAACTTACCTAATGTTGTAGTAGCAGACAGAAAGGGGGAGAACGTTTGTTTTTTTTGTTTTTGTTTTTTTTTACATGTATGTCAGTCTTTCATACTGTACAGTATGTTCTACTGTAGAACTGGTCAGATATTTACTCAAATGTAGGCACAAAGTGATCACAAGCAGCAGATGTCCATCTACATAATGTAACACATTCCCACTTTAAGGGTAGACGGGAGATCACCAGGAATGAAACCCCTAATCATTAAGTGCAGGTGGCCTTTGATAAGAACATTAGAGACAAGAAAAACCTAAAATAACGTGAATTTCACTAGAAATCTCAGAATCACCGCTTATAAGATCCTTCTTTCCTTAATCATTTAAAGATGACGATCGTGAATCAGATAAACAGGATGAGGAGGAGCTGGACAAAAAGATGGGCAATGTGGGTGAAGGCCAGACGAATACTCTGGATGAGAGAATGTGGGGGGATGATGAGGATGATCCGGATGAGGAAGGAAGTGACAACGAGGAACAGTCTGGCCAGGGCATGGACCAGGTACTGGACACAAAATTACCAAGAAGGTTATGAAGAAAATCCTTGAAAAACATACACATTTTGAAAAAGAAATATGTAACAGTTTACATATATTGTTAATCTTCCAATCAGATATTTTTATTGGCTGTCTTTAAGTAGATCATTATTTAAACCAGTTACATGTCACTTTTGTTAGTGTGCCCTAATTTCCTGTCAATACTGTGGATTCTGTTAGGATGAATCAGAGCTGGTTGCCAAAGATGACAACTTGGATGCTGCAGACCCCAACAAAGACAAGAAAAACCAGGACAAAGAAGAACAGATGGATGAGGAGGAGAAAGAGGAGATAAATGAAAAAGGAGATGAGGTAATTTTCATTATGAACTGAAGAAGTCCACATATACTTTTCCCTGCACACCATCCAGACACTGGTAAATGCACACAATTGCTGAAGTGCAGCAGAGATTAACCATTCCCTTTTATTTTATTTTTTTTAACTTTTGTTCTTTAAAATTTTGACCAGGGCTAGTATCAGGTATTTCCAACATTTCACAGATCTTCTCTTATTTTGACGGCTTTGGTGTGTCTGATCTGTTCTCTTGCTGTTTCTCAGAGGGAGTTTGATGAGAATGAAGTGGATCCCTACCACAGTCAGCAGGGCAAGAGACCTGAGCCTGAGGTCATGGATCTGCCCAAAGATCTCAATCTGGACCAGGATGATGAAGCTGGAGACGATGGAGAGGGCGAGTGTGACAGTGAGATCTGCTACTGAACTTAGGGCTGCCACCAAATAAACTAATGTACAGTCTGGTGTTACTGTCTCCAAACAGAAACAGTAAAACTTTTCTGGAATACATGAAGTGCATATGACCATTGGCCACAATTTTTCAAAATTCTCATCAATTTTTTTAAGTTAATGAGCTTGCAGTAGCACCAGGAGGGTCAGAAAGCATATTACACAGGCATTAGTTTGAAGTGAATGAAGTTGAATGTCAGTTGAGCATTTATATTTAGACATACAGTGCAAAAAGTCTGAATGCTTTCTGAAGCCACTGTGGCTTCAGAAAGTATTCAGACTTTTTGCACACTTCTTGTTGTAGATTTAATTTTGAACGGATAAAATTGACATTTTTCAATCTACACTCAATAATCTATAATGAAAAAGTGAAAACATGTTTCAAGAAATTTTTGCGAATTTAATCTCAAAATTTTATTTAAAACCAAATATTGAAATGTCTCATTTATAAACTATCTGTGCAATACATACCTATGAAATGTACCCCATGCCACAGATTGTATTTAAAACTTGATATGACCGCTGTTAAATGAAGCTGTATTGCCTGTTTTTTCTTCTTCAGAGGAAAATCCCTTCGACATTGATGAGAAAGCCTTGGACCTGGATGAGAAGGAGGATGGACAGAAAGATGGAGGGGAGGAGCAGGGACCAGAGGAGATGCAGGAGGACCAGACAGACCACCCAGGAGAGGGGAAGGATCAGGAGCCCAAGACTGAAGAGGAGGAGGAGGGAGAAGGAGAGAAAGCAGAAGGAGATGAGGGAGACGAGGAGTCTGCTGAGAAAGATGAAGAGGATGAGACGAGGGAGAGCAGAGGACAGGAGGCAGGAGGAGATGAAGATCTGACTGTTCCAGATGACAAAGGATACAAGACCAGACCAGAGGTGTGTATGTAAAGGAACTACTGTACTTATTCACTGTATGATGAGCATAGAAGTTTTCCACACACACACGTTTTGTTCTGTGTTTCACTCTTATGACTTCATGCTCACAGGATAAAGAGGAGGAAGGAAGGGTCGAGGATGAGGAACAGCCAGAGTCAGCTGATAGGAAGGAACATGACACAGATGGTCAGACTGGAGAGGAGAATGTCCAGAGTGATACAGCTGTGGAGCTGGCTGGAGAGGCATCAGAGAGAGACCAAGCTAAAGAGGTACTCTTCACTTTAACTCAGAACCACATTCAGCACTTCACCTGTCAGAAGTACATACACTAGATAACACAAACCAATAGAATAAGGCAGCCTTTAGGATATGGCTTAAGGCCTGAAAAGGTTTCACCTTGATAAGAATGCAAGAATACTATAATGGGTGGCATATAATGCAAAGGTTAAGCTCTGTGGTCTTCATATGTGGTTTCAGCATTGGGTACAGAGAGCTGCAACAGTTTACTGGACTGTAACTTGTGATAATGGCTCTAGCCTCCTGTATACATATAACCCTTACAACAAAAAAATTCTCCAGATATCTCCATATCAGAGACTCCTTTGAAATTAAACAAGTGGAAGATAATGAACTTAATCCGGTCAACATATTCAAAGATGTATACAAGATAAATAAGAGCAAACATCTAATATCAAATTCATACAAGAGAATACAAAACTCCAAAAATTACTCATATCAAAAAGAAATGGGAGAGAGAATCCAACCTTGAGATAGTCTAAATTTATATGAAGGATGTCTTAAAGATTTTTGTGATCAAACAAAGTGTATATTATTGTTTCAGATAAAAATGTGTTGAGTGTATTTCCTTCCTGATTTTTCTTCAAAATCATTAGGATTGAGCGTGATTATGCCAGGCCTGGGCAGAATCAATCACTTGCAATGGCCGCGCAATTCATGCCAGTTAGTTATTTCCAACTTGATCCCAACTTGCTCTGACGTCATGCAAACATAGACAAAAAAACATCACAAGATTAAGACAGGTGCAGTTTTTGGAGCCAGGCACCACTGTTGATCCCCACTGATTGCAAAACTTCAGGGCATGATTGGAAACACCTGGCTCTCCCCTGATCTAAGAGCTGATTTGCTTGGATGTTGGATCAACAACATGACATTCTATGAATTGCAGAACTTTTGATTTTATTAGTCAGATTTTGCACCAGCAATATTTAATATATTCACATATTAAGTGGTGTGTGGTATTTTTCTACTTTTCTTTCCCCGTGTATTTTCACCACTGATTCATGTTTTGATTTTATTTACCATAGTTTGAGAAGGACAAGCCCAGCGCTCAAGTCTGGACAACTTTATATACAGTGGCAAACCCATTTGAGGGCTGCCTTTCATGAGAATTCTACCTCATCTAACTTTTCGCATAAAATAATTTTGTAATACGGAGGTTAAACCACAAACACACTCATGATCATCACAGTTAGTAAGATAGCGTTTTAAAAGGCTACTGTCATACAGAAGAAGATCATTAAAACAACTATAACTGGAGACTGAGTACAACTGAGTGTCAGAATTACTGAGATGTGAGCGTTCCTTTGATTTCCTGCACGGACTGCAAAGGCTGTTGGAAACTGTCCATCCTGACCGCAGCTTTTTGTCACTGGCCTCTGCTGCTGCCGCCACCTCTCATCCACTTTACAGGCGAAGCGCAGTTCATCTCGAAAAAGCCTATTTTCTTCTTCAACAGTTCTTTCTACCTATCGGTCCTCTTCTTACCTACATCATTCCGACATTTCTTTGCACCACTGTCACCTACTTATGATCAGAATACTAGAGTGAAATGCATGCATGTATGATACAAACATAAAGAGTCAAGAATTTAGGTTTAGAGAGAACTAGTGAAGAGGTTGGTTCAACTCTTATGTCAGCTTCACTCTCCCATAAACGCTTTCGTTCACACTGAATGCTATTCAAATTCAACTAGGGTAATTGGAGATTGTTTGTCTGCTTTGTTCTCACTTAAAATTAGTTGCACCAAAGTGATTCTTAAGGCAAAGCAGGTTTATTTGTATAGCACCTTTCAACAACAAGGCAATAGAAAGTGCTGTGCACAAAAAAAGCATTAAGACAGGATAAACACAGGACAGTATAAAAAGATAATATAAAAAAAGACATTTAAATAGGATTAAAAAATAAATAAATAAAAGTTAGCTAAAATAAAACAAGATGAAACGCTAGAGTAAAGATCGCAGTGTAAGATAAGAATACTTTGATCCCAAATTTGATTTAATTAAAGGCAGTGGCAAACAGAAAAACTCTTAAGCCATGATCTAAAAGAACTGAGAGTTAGGGCAGATTTCAAGTTTTCCGGTTGTTGTGTGTTCCATGTATGTGGGTGATAATAACTGCTTCTCCAGGTTTAGTTATGACTCCGGGGAAATCAGCAGAGTTGTCCCAGAAAATCTGAGAGGTCTGGACGCTTCATAACAGAGCAGCAGATCAGAAATGTATTTTTGCCATAAATCATTCTGTTTTATAAACCAATCATATTTTAAAGTAAGTTCCTTGTCTTAGTGATAACTCTAGCAGCATTATTCTGCATCAGCTGCACCTGTCTGATACATGCATGAGACAGCTGCAGTTCATCATCCATCTTCAAACTTTCCCTCTACAAAAGATAAAATTAAAATATTTCAACTTTTCATGTCTGATAGGAGCATGGGAGTGGGGCAGCTGATGCCAGCCAATCAGAGGGCCACCAGTCAAAGCTGACAGCAAGAATGGCTTCACAGACACAGACTCAGAGCAAGACTCAGGTATGACTGACCACTCGTTCAAAGTACAGTTATGCCTTCTGATGAATCTCCACTTCTGCCTCCCTTTTTTTATTCAATCCATTTTACCACAGTGTTTTTTCTTTTAATTTACTGTACTGTTCCAGAGCTTCAAGAGAAAACCTGGTCAGGCGGACAATGAGCGATCGACAGGCGACTACAATGAGCATGTAAACAAGCGTCTGCGTATAGTGGAGAGCAGTAAGGATAGAACTGCAGACAGCATGCAGAGTGACACCCAGCAAGAGTCAGACCTATACGAACACATCAAACAGGGAGAGACAGCCTACGACACTCAGACATATGGTCAGTAATATTGTGTTTGGTCAGTAATCCCATACATACCAAACACACCATGGGAATTGTTACTATTGTTTTATGACTGCATTTAATATTTTTTAGCTTAACCTCAAATCAGGTTTTTAAGTGGTTGAATGAATGTTGTATTTGTGGGTCTCTCCAGATGTGGCCAGTGCAGACCAGCAGAAAGCAGAAAGGGCTCAGCAGGACCAGGATTACGATCAGAAAATTGAGGATGTTGCCATGGAAACAGAGGACCAGGAAGACGACCTCCAAGCTGCTGAGGTCCAGGAACTCAAGCCTGAGCAGCTGGACTCTACTAAGGCCGCTCAGAAAGGTGTCAACATGCAGCATCTTTTTCTCCTGTTTTTGTTGCAAAATAATATTGATTAACTAGAATGGTTTTGGCAACTTGGTGTGTTTATGTTTTTGAATTACACACAGATTACAGATGGCGTTTAAAAATGCGCTCAGAATTCCTAGTTTTGAATCCTCTGACTTCTCCCTCTTCTTGTGCAGTTGTTGACAGTGGAGAGATGGAGGTGGAGAGGCAGGGAGAGGAGGAGGATCAGGACAGATGGAAGGAGCGACAACATCCCAGAGAAGAAGAGCGAGCAGAGAGAAGTACAGAATCCACTATTCACACTGTTCCTGACCTGCTGTTGGACACCATGCAGGTAGACATCTACAGTAACATAGACAATCAACTTCTTTCTTACTCCTTTTCTTATTACTTCTGTCTTTGTTACGCCTCACTCTACGGGGGGCGTACAACACTCCACCCCTCACCCAAATCAACCTCAGAAAACCTTTAAACAACCGTATCCATATCCATTCATTAACGTAATTATACAAAACAACCAGGATACTAAATTGAGTCTACAAAAGAAACAAAGTCAAAACACAACAGCAACAGAAAATAAAATCTAAGACTGAGAGGCAGCAAGACCAGCAGTCCCCACTGATGTTGGGACAGGAGCTTTCAAGAACGTCATTCCCAGGCCAGGTGCACCTCATTGATGACTGATCGGCTAGCACCTGGTAGGAGCCACAGACAAGACAGGAGAGGAAAAGGGATAAACAGAGCACCAGGAACACATATAGCCGTAACAGTCTTATACAAACATTCTGTCCCTAACGTTAATTTGTGGAAACATTGAGAAAATACTTAAATTCCATTTAGTTATTAAAGTCAGACTTTAAAGCTGTGCCTGTGTGTTTATTTGCAGAAAGCTGAGAGAGACCCAGAAGTGATCAGGAGAGAGATGGAGCTGCAGCTGGAAGCCTGGCCCAAACTGGCTCCAGGAACTCAGCAGGAGGTGTGGCTGATGCAGGAATTTTGATCTAAGTGACTCTTGTTCCACTGTTTGCAAATAAACAGAATTGTTTCAAAAACTTTGCCTGCAAGATAAAACTGAACGTAAAACATTATTATGCTTGTCCACTCATAATACTTTTAGCAATCGATTCTATTTTGTGTTGTCAAATATAGCGGCGTTATTATAAACTCTTTAAAGTAATGCTTTTAACATAATCTCACAGTCAAGTAGTTATTTATAAAATGAACCATAAATGTTAAAAGGACATGATCTGGACTTGCATGGACTTGCAAGGACAAAATTTTCAATCATCCAGGTCACGGTATATCTAGAAGTGCTAAGTCAAATCCAACTGGACTTGCTTTAGATTCTTGAGGAAGTTTTGCCTGTCTTCCAAAAGGCTTCTTCAGTTCTGAAAATAAAGTCTATGGGTCTGACTTACTCGCGGGGAGTCCCAGAAATTTAGAGGGGACTTGTGGAGTTCTCTTGTAAACACGTTTCCGCTTAATTCAGCGTTTCTCACTAAAACTCACTGTGTGTATCCTTGAGGTCTAACACGTGTTGAATGCATTTCCTTTGTTAAGCATATTTTTTTAAGTATGTTAAATCCTACATTGTTTACATCCATGTTTACTTGCTAACAGTCCCCTTCTTTCCTACATTTGTTGGCACATTGCTGCACTTTTTGGCACATTACTGCCACCTGTAGATCAATGGAATAGTGTGAAACCTCTGGAAGGAATGTGTATCTTGTCACCCATATGCATCCTCATGTGCATGCACGATACATACAAAATGAGGACGTACTCATAAAAACATTATTCTATTGTGCTACTAGAGGTCAAAAACTCCATAGGGTTCCCTTAACCTCTGTAGGGTCGTTTACACCTAGGTTGTGTCCGAAGTCATTTTGTATTTGCTACGAAGTGCACTACATTTAGTTACATACTTTCCACCATTTTTTTTTTTTAGTGTCTGAATTCTGAGTGTGTAAATATATCCACTATTTTGTAATCTCAAAAATTCCACACTGGGGCAAAAAACAATCCCACACTGCAATGCTCTGCATTGTATAGATACAGAAATTACCGCTTTGTGTCTCTACACCTGTAAGTGATGATGCCAAATGATAATGATTAGTGATTGTCTGAAATCTTAATTTACTGCTCAATATTGAGTAAACTATTTAGTGTCCAATCATATAGGGAGTAGTGAATGAGTGAACAAGGGGTGATTTCAGACACAGCCCTTGAGAGTCACTGTGGTCACATTTGGGTTATTAATCACCCTTGCTGTCATGTGTCAGTAATTAGAGTCACATTTGTCAATAAATGGGACTGGAAGGGATGTCAGTTTTAATAGTGCTATGAAGCCAAGGTTGTAATTTGTGGCTAATGTGTGTTTTTGTCTGTGTGCCAGGAGAGTGCAGCAGCTTCCATGTGGCACCAGTACCAGACTCTGACCTCACCTCTCTCCCAGCAGCTGTGTGAGCAGCTCCGCCTCATTCTGGAGCCCACACAGGCCACTAAACTCAAGTCAGTACCAACACACTCAGTAAACCATGACAGTGGCAGTGTAAAGCGTTTGGAGTGGTCGATAAAACTAGAAAAGTGCTATGTAAGTGCAGTCCATTTACCATTTTTGCCCATCAATAACCAACCCATGATGACAGAGTGAAAACTTGTTTTTAGAAATTTTTGCAAATTTATTAAAAACCAAAAATATTAAAAATAAAAAATGGAAATCTCTAATTTTTATACATATTCAGACCCTTGCTTCACTTTGTAGAAACCCCTTTGGCAGTATTTAAGCTTCAAGGCTTCTTGGGAAATTCTACAAGCATTAAAAATAACCTGAAATCTCTCATTTACAAATGTATTCAGACCCTAAATTTGAAGCAATTACAGCTTCAAATCCTCTTCGGTTGGTCTCTAACAAGCTTTGCCACCAGGATTTGGGCAGTTTATCACATTCTTCCTGGCAGATCCTCTCAAGCTCTGTCAGATTGGATGGGAAGTGTCTGTGAACTGCCATCAGAGACTTGTCCTGAAGCGACCCCAGTGTTGTCTTGGCTGTATGTTTAAGGTCATTGATGTGCTGAAAGGTGAACCGTCGCACGCACTCTGGAGCAGGTATTCTTGAAGGACCTCTCTGTATTTGGCTGCATTCATTCTTCCCTCAATTTTGAGCAATCTCCCTGTCCCTGCCGCTGAGAAGAACCCCCATTGCATGATGCTGCCGCCCCTGTGCTTCACCATAGGGATGGTATTATCCAGGTGATGAGCAGTTCCTGGTGTTCGTCAGACATAGTGCTTGGACTTCTGCCCAAAGAGTTCAATTTTTGTCTCATCAGACCAGAGAATCTGCTTCCTCATGCTCTCAGAGTTCTTTCCATACCATTTGGCAAACTTCAAGTGGGCTGTCATAGGCCTTTTACTCAAAGTGGCTTCCATGTAGCCACTCTGCCTTAAAGGACTGATTTATGGAGTGCTGCTGAGATGGTAATCTTTGGCAGGTTCTCCCATCTTTGCAGAGGACTACTTTGTTAGAGTGACCATTGGGTTCTTGTTCACCTTCCTGACCAACGCCCTTTTTGCCTGATTACTCAGTTTGGCAGGATGGCCAGCTCTAGGAAGAGTCCTTGTGGCTCCAAACTTCTTCCATTTCTCAATTATTGAGGCCACTGTACTCCTGGGAACAATCAGAGCTTTAGAAATGGTGTTATATCCTTTCCCTAAACTATGCCTTGCCACAAAAACTCCAGAGAGTTCATTGGACTTCATGGTTTGGTTTTTGTCCTGACATGCAATATGAACTGTGGGACCTTTTTATATACATAGGCATGTGCCTTTCTAAATTAGGTCCAGTCAATTCAATGCTGGACTAAAACAAGTTCAGGAGACCTACCTAGCAAACAGGATGCACCTGATGAGAATTTGGAGTGCAAGAGCAAAGGATTTGAATACTTTTATCACCTAGAATGGCAATCAGTAGAGTGCATACCTCCGCCACGGCCAGATATTGATGAACACGGATGAAAGTTCAGTTCAGTTCATTTCAGTTCATTTCAGTTTTTGATTTTAAATAAATGGGCAATAATTACTAAAAAAATGTTTTCATTTTGTAATTTGGGGTTAATGAGTACAGATTGATGAGCAAAAATGGTAAATGGACTGCACTTATATAGCACTTTTCTAGTCTTATCGAAAACTCAAAACACTTTACACTACATGCCACATTCACCCATTCATACATCCCACTCACACATAAACTCAAACATACTGATGGCACAGCCATCAGGGGCAAATTCGGGTTCAAAAAAATGGCAATTTTATCCATTTAAAATTTAATCTACAACACAATAAGTGCTGTTGTTGTTGAAGTGTAAGGTATGAATACTTTTTTTTTTTTAATTGAAAGTTGCATTTGAGCAATACTAATTGTTCCAATGAATGCTCAACAGAGGTGATTACCGTACGGGGAAGCGTCTGAACATGAGGAAGGTGATCCCCTACATCGCCAGTCAGTTCCGTAAAGACAAGATCTGGCTGAGGAGGACCAAGCCCAGCAAAAGAGAGTACCACATCTGTCTGGCTGTGGACGACTCCTCCAGCATGGTGGACAACCACTCCAAACAGGTAAGAGAGAACTGTTATGTAACATTATGTTAACTGTATAGCTCCTCCTATAAAATGCTCATAGTCAAAAAGGTGTTTAAGAGATCAAAGACACAGATATATTGCTTATTCAAACTATATTGCTTATTCAAGCTAGCAAAATTTTCATTAGTGATCATGGTCATTTTCTACTGATATAGGACAGGATAGCTCCGTTATCTCTCTGCAAAAAAAATCTTACAAATTACCTATTGCTGTCTCCTCTCTTACCTCCCGTGTGTGTGGTGCAGCTCGCGTTTGAATCACTGTCAGTGATCATCAATGCTCTCACTCTACTGGAAGTCGGACAGGTGTCTGTGTGCAGGTAAGAACGTTTGCTATACTTATTTTATCATTTTTATAATTGTTGTTATTTTGATTGCACAATGGTGATTGACAGGTATAAAAATACATTAAGAAATATGGATCAATGTAACAAACATAAAGACCTTAAAACAAAGAAGGAAATTTAATATATTGAAATGTAAAGTTTGTGATTATACATGCTGTACACATCTTGAATGTGAAGCTAACATTTTTAATGTCTGCTCATGTCTCCAGTTTTGGCGAGCAAGTGCAGTTGCTCCACCCCTTCCAGCAGCAATTCAACGATGAGTCAGGGGCTCGGATACTCAGACTCTGTCAGTTCCAGCAGAAGAAGACCAGAATAGCACAGGTGGGAATCCTCCATCCACTGCTATTCACTTTAACCTGATGTCCCAGCTCTGTGAATTCTAAGACATAATGTTCAAATTGTGTATGGTAGATTTACTATAATCAGAATGATCTGGTATATGCTGTTAGTCAACGTAAATCGTTCATAGCATGTCAAGTTTTAGTCCTAACATCTATAGGAAATACTTAGGTGTATACTTTTTTTGCAAGTTTAGTGAGTTTTGGTTCATTTAAGACCTCTCCTTTGTGTTCCCATGGAGAAATTAAATAAAAGAGCCACCCTCTGTGAGCATTCCTACCTCATTCAAATGTAGAAATGTTTCAGTTTTCTAATGGAATTCAAGAAAACATTTATTAAATTTTATTATTCCACTTTACAAAACTGGTCCATAGAGATGAAGTAAGATCTTTCTTTACTAAGAAATGCAGCCACTAGGTGGTGTAGTGTAGGTTGACATTTCTGTGCGACTTAGTAATTGGATCTCTGTTTTCTCTAGGTGTTGCTGTCGGATAATAATTTTGTAAATATGTATAGTACTGCTCTAAAACATCTATACAAAATGCTTTACTTTACTTGGCCCTAAACCGTACAATACTCTTACAGATTACATGACACACCTATATTTTCTCCTAATGGTGAAGAAGAGTTGTGCGGAAAATCAAAGACGTTTAATTGTACACTAAACTATTATGTCAACTGCATTTTTGTACAGGTTTAGACATTTTAAAAAATAGCTACATTTTGTTTCTTTTTTTTATTAATCAAAAATAGTTATGTATGCTCTATTTACCATGTGCCTTTATAGTTAAACATGTAATGTGACTGATTGTTTTAAAGTGCAACTCCTCCTGTTAGATTGAATCTCTCTTCATCCCTCTCCTCTGTAGTTTTTGGAGACCTCAACCAAAATGTTTCTTGCAGCAAAACAGCAGATTCCAGGATCTATAAACTCAGGTAATGACTCACACTAAATATTGGTGTATTTTGCTGGCACACTGCTGTGACTATCTGCCTGTTCAGTACACATGTGTTGTGCAGTTTACTGATGCTCTGTTATTAGACCTCTGGGATGTCTGCAAGCAAATTTGCCATTTTAGCTTTAAACACATGAATTGGAACCATCATGGGACTTTCTCACATAGTAATGGATACCATGAACTGGTTTGAGAACTGGTAAATCTCTGTTATGACTAGGAAGATTGTTAGATACCCATGCATTCATTATACTGTAGGGCTTTTTATAATAGGTGTGCTATTACAATACCAAAGTTCAGCAGTGATACCAGTTGCGTTTTGATATCCTAACTTTGCTGAGTAAGAACACACTTTTCTACAACATACAAAGGTCTCAAATGCAGTAGCGTATCATATTGTTGTATTAGTTCAGACATCAAACATTCAGTACCAAATATCATTACCTTAATATACATTTTGATCAATGCTCAAAAAGTGCTGATGATCAATAACCATGCCAAATCATTTAGAGAACAGGTTCATTACAAATATCTTGTTGGTTGATAAAGTTTTTATTACTTACCAGTTAGTGTGACTGCTTGAAAAGTAGTTTTGCTTCCTGCTTAACCTTTGTGAGTAAATTGAGTCAGTGATCAGATTTTATCTGATGCCCACAAGCCTTTCGTGTGACACAGAGAGGCAGGGAAGTCCCAGGATCAGAGACAGATGCTCTTAGGAAAAAAAAGGCAATTGTCAAAGCCATAAAAACCTTGGTGGAGCTAACCTTTCCCTTTCATGGAGCTGGGATACAGGCACCGTTTCGCAGAAGCTTAGCTTGCAGCTAAGCCTGTATACACTGACCCACAAGAACAAGACTAGGTCAAAACCTAGTATATGGCTGGAACACCCTTTATCTGTTTGCTTCTCTCCTACTCTCTGTGCTCACATGTACAGTGTTTTTAATACAGCTGAATTCCCAATAAAGCAGTTCTCATTTACATTTTTTTTCGATTGAAACGCAGAAAGACTACATGTTAACCAGCAGCCATTTCCAAGCTGCTGCTGTACACTGCTAGAATCCTGATATTTATAACCACAATGTCGTCTGACAAAATCACCATACGCATAAGTGAAAGACAATCGCTGTGCTGTGGCTATCTATATTTACTTGTAAAATGATCACTCAGAGAGAAAGTAAGAAGCTCAATCAGTCAGAAGTCAATTGACTGAGATGCATAGAGAAGTGTGCCTGCAGAGGAAAAGCCTCACTTACGTGGCAATACTGGCAAGTCTCTTCTACGGAAAGTAGCAAAGGTTTGTCCAAAAAGTCTGATTTGTCACTATGTGCGTTTGTGGGGAAAAAAAACTGACTAAAGGGTTGTGAAATGTTGGTAAATCTAGCAACAAAGGCGCTTAGTTGGTAACACCTGCCTGTAAACGCACCCCAAGATGGCATATTAGAAAGTGTTCGCACCAAATCTTTTTGAAAGCAACAGCCGATGGGGAAACCTCAACACTCAGCCAGCTTACCAATGTTGTAACTTTAGCAGTCAGTAACACAGCATTCAGCTGTCCAATGATGTAATGTTCATCTCTCAATCTGTCAGACATGGACGTCACTCAGTCACGCACATTCGCATTTCAAGGGCTGGCTTTGCTGTTATTGGCCAGCCAAAAAGACATGTACCACCATTCTACAGAGAGCTTATTGGGAGCGTGCATTACTGACAAGAAACAAAACATGATAAAAAAAAAAATATATATTTATATTTATTCAGGTACATTACTTTTGCAAACATAAAACATACACTCGACACAATTATTGGCACCCTTTTGAAGAATTTAATGACTGTTTGAGCCCATACCATATGCCACACCAAGTAGGGTCCATGGGCAAAGGCCAAGCAGGACACGACTATTGAAAGAGAGGCACAAAAAGGCAAAAGAACGCACTACCTACGGTAAAACATGGAGGTTCTATCATGCTGTGGGGCTGCTTTACTGCCTCTGGTACTGGAGGCACTGAACCTATAAAGGAATGATGAAATCAGAAGATTACCAAGGCATTTTAGAATGAAATATATTACCCAGTGACTGAAAACTAGGTTTGAGGCAAACGTCTTGGGTCTTTCAGCAGGACAACAACCCAGTGCACACATCAAGTAGCAGAAAAGAATGGTTGGACAGGAAGAGACGGACTGTTTTGAACTGGCCAGCAATGAGTCCTGACCTAAATCCCATTTTAAACCTTTGGAGAAGGTTGCCAAAAGGACTCCTGCAAACTTAAGAGCTTGAACGTATAGCAAAGGAAGAGCAGGAAAAACAACCAGTAGACAGGTACAAGAAGCTTCTAGATGGCTACAAGAAACATTTAGAGGCTGTCATTGTTGCCAAAGGTTCTGCAACCAAATATTAGTGAAGAGTAAAAATAATTGTGTGTGGGGTACACTCTGTGTTTGTATTATTTTGCTATTCAATTCAATTTTATTTATATAGCGCCAAATCATTACAGAAGTTATCTCAAGGCACTTCTCATATAGATCAGGTCTAGACCGTACTCTTTATAGTTCACGATTATCTAAGTTTTGTTTTTTTGTTTTTTTTAGTTTTTATTATTTTGTTCAGTAACCTTGGACATTTTTATTAAAATATTTTGATTATACAAAAATGGTTAATTTGCATTTATTTATTTATTTATTATTTATTTATTTATTCTAAAATTCAGCTGTACCATTAATTTCAACCAGGACTGAAAGCCACAGTCAGAAACTTGAGAAAAGACATTAAAGAATATTACAGCATTTCCATCATTATAGGCAAAAAGAAGAATTTTATTAAACTGGAAATTACCAGCACCTCCTAAAGCATTCCTCTAACTTTAAGACCTGCTGATGTTATGAATCTTGAGAAAGTAAAGTTTTCAGTGGGAGGCTCTGCTCACAAGTTTTATTCCATTTGGGGTCCTATAATCCAATACTTTCATAATCTTATGAATCTTTCCAACTGTATGTTGGGAAGATTCTATAAATGTCATCTTCCCCTGCACCTTTTGCACTCAAGCAGCCCCATCAAACACACTCCCACCTCATGTTTCATGGGCAGCACTGTGGTAGTCCTGGCCAGGTCCACACCAAACATGCTGGACCCCATCTGATCCAAACAAATTTATTTTGGTTTTGTCAGACCAAGGAATGTGCTGCCAACATTTTTGAGCTTTCTTTTTGTGTTCTTTGCCAAAGTTTAATCTTGCACTTTTGTGCCTGTTTGTGAGCAATGGTTTTTATTCCTGAATGCCAAATGTAGAGGTTGACTTCATGCAATGTCATTTGCATTGTCTAATCAGTCACTGAAACACCAATTTCCACAGATAATCCTTGTGCTAAATCAGAAGCACTTACCCGTTTTTCAACGCAAGGTTGCATAAATAGCTAATTGTGCGTGGCATCATTTTTCGATGATGGCCACTGCGCCTTCTTTTATTGGTTGTATGGCTCTTCCTATACCTCCTAACCACTGCTGCAGCTTTGCCTACAAAGCTCTGATTGTTTGATTGTTTCTCCAACCAAGCAAACAGCCGTCAATAAGAACAAGGAAATCATGCTTGTTTCACTGACCTCCAGTCATTTAACTTCTCATGTTGCTTTTGTGATTTTTAGGTGTACTCAGTGACATTTCTGTTAGTTGTGGAAAAATTTGGCTCATGCAAACAAATCTACTTTATCTACATTAAGAGCTGCACGTCATTTTAATACCCTCTACTGTTCCTCTCTGACCCCTGACCTCCCTTCACAGACACGGCCCAGCTGCTGGTCATCATGTCTGACGGCAGGGGGCTTTTCCTGGAGGGGAAGGAGCGGGTAATGGCAGCTGTGCGGGAAGCACGCAGCGCAAATGTGTTTGTCATCTTCGTGGTACTTGACAACCCCAACTCACGGGTAAGAAAAGTAGAGATTGACCATTTTATATTCAAAATTTCCATACACAACGTTTAACTAAACTGTGGTGGTGTGCTGTAGGACTCCATCCTTGACATCAAGGTGCCCATATTCAAAGGGCCGGGAGAACTCCCAGAGATCCGCTCCTACATGGAAGAGTTCCCCTTCCCCTTCTATGTCATCCTGCGAGATGTGAATGCCCTGCCAGAGACCCTAAGTGACGCGCTCAGGCAGTGGTTTGAACTTGTCACGGTAGCCGACTAGTAGACCAATGAGAAACCATCTTTCACAGGAAGGGAGAAGTGGGCAGCAATCAACTGCACAATGCCACTTTTCTGCTAGCTTCTCAGCCAGAACTGGGGGGAAAAAAAGACAGATTTGCCGCTGTACATGTGCCTTTATTTTCTTATTTTTACTCTAGATTTTAGTAGACTTTAAAAGCAACCTTTAATGTTTTATCTTTGTCATCAGGGGAAGTCTCTGTTTCTTTTGTAATGTAATGAGGATTGCTTCCACTTGCACGTCTCACATGAAATGATAGAAGCAAAAATGTGATTTCATCACCTCAGTGAAGAGTCGGTAAATACCTCTGTCCACCGTGTACAATACCCTCAAAATCATTTTTGTTTTTGTGGATGTTATAGTCAGTGCTACAAAGATAATCAAATCATTCATCTTCAATGTGTACACAACAACAGATGTACAGGGCTGTATTTTGTGTAACAGAACATAATGACCCAATAGTAGCATGTTGATGTGGCATTTGGAGGAACTCAAAATGTGCCTTGCAGACAAAAACAGTATTGCATCTCACTTCAAACCTGTATCAGCTGTTGGGGTGATGGATCAGAGGCATGGCCACAGCTCTGTGAAGACTTTTAGAAATTCAGATCTCATACACTTTGAAGCATATGGACTGTATATTTCCAGTTTTGAATAAATGCTCCAGTATAACCAATTTTTGTGGTTTAAAGACAACATATCTGCTGTGTTGATCTTCCATCCATACTGTGTGACTTCTGCTAAACGAGAGCTCGGTGCTCATCACTGAGGTAGGTGTTGAT
Source organism: Xiphias gladius (assembly GCF_016859285.1). Classification (NCBI taxonomy): domain Eukaryota; kingdom Metazoa; phylum Chordata; class Actinopteri; order Istiophoriformes; family Xiphiidae; genus Xiphias; species Xiphias gladius. The sequence continues at coordinate 22,542,635 of NC_053403.1, read as the reverse complement.
GAAATGTGCATTGAAATGTTTTATCACCTCTGTTTTGTAACACAGACATACATGTAAGCAGACATTGGCCATAATTAAGAGATTGTTTCTTTATTGCATCCATCTGTTAAACCTTGACATGAATGATCTTGACAATAAACAGTTTACAAGTCTGCTGTATATGTGCTCATTATAGATCATTGTACAACAGACATTTTGACTTGACATTGCAGGAAAATGGTCCTATGTTTTGAACAGAATATATATGGAAGGGGGGAACAGTCTGTTTTAAACTCTCTGCAAACACAAACCAGATGAAGCAAAGTTTAATCTGCTGAATATTTAGTTGTATCAATATCATCACTATGTATGAATTTCTGAAAACGTCAGATCTACACTAGTCAGTCCAAACCATCCCCCAATAATGAGCAGACCTTGGTCTCATCTACTCAATGAATAAAAAACATTCATTGTGAACAAGATCCATTAAATGACTCAGTAAGCCAGCATGCAAAGTACGAGGACCCCGGACCTCGTAAAAGTAAAAGGAATGTCGTCGTTGTTAATGTTAACACCAGTGCTCTCCCAGCTATGAAATGGCAGAATTTCTTACGGACTGTTTCTGCAGGCTGCTGTCCTCCGCTCCACTAGAGGGAAATAAACGCTGACTTAATTGCATTGAGGTCATCACAACATCCGCTTGTGAGGCTCACTGGCCATGTTGTGTCAAAGATGGCGATTTCAAAGTTACCATCAGCAGCCCTTTCTCTCAAACAGGTAAATGCATGGAATAGTGGAAGTGGAATTTTTTTAGTTGCTTGTAATGATTGATAAAAGTGTCTGTGCGTGTGCGTGCATCAAAATTATAGGTTCAAGGAACGTTCTCGTGTAGTTGTGGTTATAGTCTGTACGGTCATTCCATGTCAAATAAACAGATTTTAGAAAATTTTCCCGACTGACCATCTTCGGTTTGCTTCGTACTCCATGTAAATAATGCCATTGTACCCATCAGCTTGTGTGCAAAATTTTCGGCTTGTATCTTCTTTAGTTTATGAGATATGAGGACTTGAAAAGGGTGTCGTGGCCCTAATATACGAGTGTTGCTAAAAAAAAAATCGCAAAGTTCCATATGTCATTACCCTTGAACTATTCACGCTACATGCTTGACATTTTCAGGGATTGTTCTACACTATTAGATGTGTTTAACTTATAAAAAGGTTGGCCTAAGGTTGCATATTTGCTAAGTTATGGCTTGCTGAAAATTGTATTAAATTAAGTTGTATGTTTTGTTCCTTAGAGCCCACTATAGATTCACACTGAACCACGTCAGATCTTTTGAATTTTTATATATAATATTCTTGTTATAGTGCTTTCTCAGCAACTAAGTGCATGTCTGAAAGAAATGAAAATTTCTGATTTATGAGTTATTAAAAATTATGACAGAGATGGTCAGTCAGGAAAATTTTCTAAAATCTGTTGATTTGACATGGAATTTACCCTATAATGTCCTGATTCTACTATTACTGTTTACTAGCTAATACATCTGGCAACATACACTTTTGACTGTGTTACTACTGTCGTCACCTGTTCAGCCATCCACTTTCTCATCTTCATTCACTGAAGTGTGTTTGTGTATGTATAGAAAGCGCTGTATGAATTTGTTTGTGAATGGGTGAATGTGGCATATAGTTTAAATAACTTTGAGTGGTCAATAAGACTAGAAAAGCACTATATAAGTGCAGTCCATTTGCCATTTACCTTTGCCTGCAACATCTTCTGCCTCCTTCCGGGTTGTCGGACGCACCAATTGCTCAGTTGGGAGATTCACCTCTCAAGTGTTGTCACGTCTTCCTCCACTTCAGCAATCATTCTTCAAATCAGTGCCCATACCACTGCTGCCACAATTACCAACATTAGTTAGTAGACTACTCTAAGTATCTAACTGCAATCAGAATATAGACAATGTGTTTAATAGATCAAATGCAATAAATTCAACAGCAGTGATAACAATGATTAGTAAATGTGATCTGATTTCATAGAATAATGGTGACAATATAGTAATTATGAAATTCCAAATTAACAAAACAGTCATCTAATAATGTAAGTGTTATACAAAATATTACAGTGCAAACACAGCACCCTTTTTGGTCCAGAATGTCACCACTATACAGTGCAACAATATTTAAGAAAAGTATGAATTAGTCTATATTACCCCTCAAAACCAGATCTTAATAAATACAGATAGTGCCTTGTTGCCATAAGCAGTGTCTCCTGAACTTTGAAGTTTATTCATAATTTAAATGTAGTTCGGCTAAGCCATACCATTTCACATTCAAATCTTGATAAAATAAGTGATTAAACATTTTTTTAATATCACTTATCTGAACTGGCATTTTTTGTTTTTGTGCATTCCTATTAGGCTTGTGGCAGGATGCGTGATAGTGCAGCTGAGTTTGATCCTAGAATAAGCTCTCCCTTTATATATAGTTTTTGACCTTTGTGTCAGTTTTTGATAGTTACCATAACCTTCTTTAAAGGAGATTAGGGTAAGTTTAAGTAAGGGTTACTAACAAATTCCACAGTTGAGTCTATCAGGCAGCATTGCATTAGAGGTATGATGCTTTAATGAACAGTAGAAATCAGCAAAAGAAATATTTTACAGGTTGTTAATAGACTCACTAAAGCGGTCAAGCATATCAGTAGGAAGAAAGTAAGGATCTCACATACAAATGTATACATATACAGAATGAAACCAGTTCAGCTGTAATGAACTAAACAGTGGTTCCTCTACAATTTTCAGGTATGGCAGTAGTGGTGTTAAATTATAAACCAACATGATATGGATTTAAAAAAAACAACTATTTAACAATGATTTTGAATCAGATGCCAGTTTTTTAAACATATTTCACAAGGTTAAAAACACTAGTACATCAGAGTCGTATAAAAGAGAGATCTTATCCAGTCTGATACACTGGTAAAGGTTGAAATAACAAATTGATTGATTGATTGATTGATTGATTGATTGATTGATTGATTGATTGATTAATTAATTGGTTTGCACAATTTGGATCCAGTTCTCGATTCCCATCCCTATATTCAACCCCTGCATGTAGTTAGTGTTACACCCATTATGAACTAATGTGAATCAGCCAGAGCACAGTCATGGTTACAGCATCATCCCTTTTGTATGGGCGGGTCCTTGAAACCGCGGCTTAACCCGCCCATCAATACTTTGCAGACTCTGGCTCCAAATAATGTCACCAGCGCAAGATGGCGGCACCCATATCCAAGATAAACATTTTCCATCTTTACATACAATCATGGTACAGGTGGAAAGGGAGAGGAGGAAAGAGTAGTCCTGTAGTCTAGGCCTATAGCATCATAACTAGGGAATGGTACGAAGCAAGCCTGAGCCAGCTGTAACTAAAAGCTTTATCCAAAAGGAAAGTTTGAAGCCTACTCTTAAACGTGGGGAGGGTGTCTGGTTGATATAAGTTATGATGGTGCCTAACCATTAAGGGCTTTGTAGGTGAGGAAGAGGATTTCCAATTCTATTCTGGATTTTAGAGGGAGCAAGTGCAGAGAAGCTATTATGGGAGAAATATGATCTTGTTTCCTAGTAATTTTCAGTACACATGCAGCAGCATACACACTACAAGGCCTACTCACTCATAAAATAGACACAGTTGTACAACACTGCAAGGCCTATTCAAATATAAAATAGACACGGCGGTCTACAACACTATACAAGTCCTATTTAAGTATAAAAGCGACATGGCGGTCGACAAAACTTTACAAAGCCTATTTAAATACACAGTAGACAGTCTACAGAAACAAAGGCAGTGACATAGACAGTTGCCGAGATGCGGTAAACATGGAGTTAAACAACAAATTAATTAAACATTCTGACTGATTTCTTCGTAAACGAAATTTAAGGTAATAAAAGACGAATTTTGGATGTTTCACTCACCAAATGTTGTCCCCGCTCAGCCTGCTGTAGTTTAGTGTAGTGTATTTGTGCATTCCACCATCCTGCAATTGAACGTTTCTTACTTTCTCGCTCCTTACATTGTAATGCACCCGATATGTACTTTCTCTCAATTTTACCGCCTATGTAGATTAAAAAAAACACATCAGTTAACATTACAGTTACACTGTAACATCATCACACAGTCACACAGCATTCGTCTGACCGATGGTGTAACTTCATCACTCACTCACTCAGTCACTCAGTCAGTCAGTCAGGATCAGACGTGCTTTTGTGATCCAGCCGAAACGTAGCTCAGTAGGGGCCCCTACTATTCTTTGCACTGTATTATATTAAGACATTATAGCGACTCAAAAATCATGACTACACATGCAAGTCATTTAGTTCAGAGTGAGTGATATGAAAGTAGAGGAATTTATATGTATGCATTACATCCATCACAATGAAACAAAGTTTCAGTAGTAAATTTCACCTTTCTTTAGGATAGGAGATCTCTGATGACATCTCTTAATCAACACCTTTATTTTAAATATTATAATTAGTTTTCCTTCAAATTGAATTTTAGGTCAAATTATTTTTAAATCTTTTAAAACATATTTACAACCTTAGAATCCAGGGTGCAATGCTATGTGATAAAAGATGAGGATTCATTTTATTCAAGTGGCAAGTGGCCACCATGAAGTCAGGATAAGAATTTTACAAGTATAAGTAGTGTTGTTTGGGGTTTATGTTGTGATGTGTTTTGCCAGGCACTGAAAGCATTACAGTTATCATACATGCTTTTTGAAAATGACATTTACCTCTGAACATATTAATACAGATAGGCTCTTAACTGTATAGCTGACTGGTGACTCATGTGGTGTCTTGGTCTGTGCAGCTGCTCCCACACTGATAGAAGTTATGAATAGGAAGGACTTCAGTAGCAGTTGGTAATGTTTATATTGTTGTTAACTAATCAGCACAACATTTTAGGTCACCTTATGTTAGCTAGCTTTGAATTTAAAAAAAAACAAAACAAGGATAGCTAAATATTATTTAGAGTTACTGTTCCTAAAACCAACCAAGACATGGCATCAGCTTTACTGTTTAGGATATCAGTCACATATTGTAAATAACACATTTTCAAAAACATGATTTTGATTTTTTTTAATTTAGACATTAGTTCTGTTAACTTGCTAATGTAAGATCATTAAGATAACATTAAATTTTAGCCTTACACAAACGCTGTCTAGCTAGCTGTTCTGAACTATGAAGGTAAACATTTTGTAAAGATTTAACTTAAACTATAAATTTTAAAACCAAGGTTCATTGCTTAATTTAATGGAATTGTTTTCATTTTGCATGCTGTGTGAAATTTCAAGCTGCAAATTAAGAGTTTGCATTTGGCATTGAGTTTGCACACTGAAACTGCTAAAATTGAGACAAAAACAAATCACAGTCTGTAATCACTAAAGGGGAGAATGTACATGTCACAACAACACAAAAATTGGGCAGAAGAGGTTGGAACAGATGGCAATTATATGAGTGATATAAATAATATTTAAAATTTGACAAAAATAACACTATATAATGGATTGTGTAATACACACCTATAATACTGAAGGTGTAATGTTAAGGAATATAGTGCATATGATATAGTGCAACATAATTACATGCTTTTGTCAACCTCAAAAACAGTTTTATAAATATAACTTTCAGAGAACGTTCCTACTACGTTTTGTGACAGTTCGCTAAATGTTATTAAAGGTTTCACAAACATAACCTTTAAAGGACATTATTTAAAGTTTGCAAAAAAATATAACCTTTACAAAACCCTTAGGTAATGTTCCCTGAAGGTTGCCTGTTTGCTGGGAAAGACCTAAGCGATTTTGACAAGGCCCAAAATGTTAGGGCTAGATGACTTGGTCGGAGCGTCGGACAGCAAGGCTTGTGGGGTTCTCATGGTGAGGAGTGGTGAGTACCTACCGACAGCAGTCCGAGGAAGGTAAACGAACGAATCGGCAACGGCTTGCGTGCCCAAGGCTCATAGCTGCGTGAGGGCAGTGAAGGCTATTGTACATTCATCTTCATCAGCTGGAACAACAAAATATCTGTTGCTCTTGTAAAATATTTTGTCTATTTCAGGATCCTGCAGGAATGATGACCATGATGATGAATCAGTTATCCCCCTGGTTTGATTGGTCTCTGGTCGGGCTGTTGACAAATTTTGAACTGATCCTCTCAAGTTAACCTGCTCCAGTTAGCCCTGTAGCATAGGATACCATGGTGATCTACCCCGATTCAAAGTGAGCCAGATTCGTGATACTGGAAAACCTTAGATAAACCCAAAGATAGTTGGATAACCCACTAATCTTGCTTCGTGGTACAGGCCCCTGGCCTCCAAATTCCTCAGATCTCAATCATACCGAGCATCTGTGGGATGTGCTGGAACAACATGTCCAGTCCATGGCCAATCCACAGTACAATTTACTGGATTTAAAGGATAATTCCGGTATTTTTAAACTTAGGCCCTATTTTCCTATCTCTTTGGTTGAATGATTAATAGGGATAAATATGTTTGGAATCAGTCCAATATTGAGTGAAAATGCTATAATGTGCAATGCAACCGTGAAACAGCTGAGTGTCAGCAGTGTAATCATCAATAAATGTTTAGTGTGCCAATTCCGTTGGCAGCCATACATGTCCAAGCCAGTACAGAACCATCACCATGTTTGACAGATGAGGTGGTGGCTTTGGGTCATGAGATGTTCCTTTTTTCTGAAACACTTTCCTCTTTCCATCATTTTGACAGAGGTTGATCGTTTCATCAGTCCATAGAACTTTGTTTCAGAACTCTACTGATATCTTTTTGTTTGATTTTGTGAACTGCAGCCTGGCCTTTCTGTTTTTGAGGTTTACTAGGGGTTTGCATCTTGTCAAGAAGTCTTCTCAACCTTTGACAAGGAAACGTACACCTTTATGCTAGACGACATTTTTAACTTGCTGTGCAGTCATGAAGGGTTTTTTCTTCACCATGCAAATTAGTGTCTGCTCGTCCACAAGACCTGTGCTCCTTGGTCTACCTGGTCATTTTTGCCATTTTCTAGTTTTCCTTTACACACCTGCTTTTTAGAATGTACCCAACTGCGGATTTCGGCAAACCAACTACTTTTGATACCTCTCTGATAGATTTTGGCTTTTTTTTAGCCTCATTATTATCTTCTTCACTTGCATGGTCACCTCTTTACTCCTCATATTGACAGATATCTCCACCTCAATCTAAATGGCACCTGTCAGTCAATTCTGAGCCACATGAGCTTCTTGTACATGAACTGACACTGAAACGACACATGGCTGCGCAAGAAACATTAAGTAGCCAAGTTACCAATTACTTCAGAACCCCTAAAATTTCACCGTTGTGTGTTTAATGGGCAATATCTCCCACACAGTTTTTTTCTATATTGGTGTAAACCTACTGAAATTAAAGCTGAGACTTGGCACTTTAATATAGTATCCATTATTTTATTTCAAATTGAATGTGGTGAATCTCAGAGTCTGAAGAATAATACATGTGCAACTGTCCAAATACTTCTGGTCTTGACTATATCAAATCCACCCAGCACACTGTTAACATCAGTTAAAACTGATTATCCTTGGAAAAAATTTTAGTTGATTCATAAAGTAATTTTAACTGTCCTGCTGAGTCTAAACTGCTGAGTTGTTCTCAGTTTTTACAGAGGCAGAAGGTTTTGGGGATATACAGACACATGCTGAGGACCATACAGCAGGTACCAGATGAGGCAGACAGGAAGTACCTCAGGGACTGGGCAAGAGATGAGTTCAAGAGGAATAAGAACGCCACAGACCAGGTAAAGAGATAGTAAAATGTGTTTGCCCTTCTATTGCTTTAGCCAGCCATGGTTTTAATGCCCAAAAATGTTTATTGTTGTAATGACTAATAATTTTCCTTGTCCAGCCACTACAAACACACTGTTGAAATGTGTAATTTCAGCATCAAATCAAGAAGTAGTGATTGGACAGATTAATTATTTTAATTTAAATCCTCTCACTAGCTTTTTCTCGATCTTTGAACCACATCTCTCAGTCTTCATCAATAGATGGTGTTTGCTCAGAACTAATCAAGACTGATATGTGATTGAAAGCTCCAGAAAAAGCTGGTAATTGAAATATTTAAGACTGTGACTTATGAGATGGAATATGTGTAGGGACACTATTTATTTCCTCAGCATCCGCTGCTCTGTTTTCCTCTCATTATTCTTTCAGGATGCCATCCGTATGATGATCACACAAGCTAACAACCATCTGGAGGAGCTGCAGAAGTCGCTGGCATTGGCCAGAAGTTAATGACACTGAGCTGCTGGGAATCCCTGCTGTGGACTTATCTGTACTGGTTCTCAGTGAAAACCATTGTGTGGTCTTTATTGAAAAGACAACAATGAGGGGTTTCCCTGTCTCCATGGGTAACATGGAGACAGGGAAACCCCTCACGGTTGTGACTCATGTTTAAAACTAACCAACATGTATGAGCAAACAGTCACTTCATCAAATGTATGGTAGAAAGTAGTGCTGCAACACAACTTTGAGCTTTCTTCATGCAACATTTTCTTACTCAATTCATCTTTAATGCCAGGATCGTCCTTTACAAGCCAACATGATTGGCAGGGGGCATTCTGGGAGACCAGATTATAGGTAGTCAACTATTTATGATCAGAATTTGGCTTGTTGTCAGCTGTAGTGAGAGATCCTCAGCTAGTTTAGCCACAAACAGCAAGAATCGACACATCCTTATGATTACAAAAGGTCATGGTTTTCTTTCAAAAGCCAGTCTGCAGTGTTGCAGCACATTTTACTGTCACTTTTAGTGCATTGTAAACACTTCCCCTCTCACACTTACTAAGACCCTAGAGTTAATATATGGTTACTATCCATTACACATTTTAACTGTTGAGTTTCTACAGAAACCTCCAGAAATATGATGTGGTTGGTGGTAGTAAGTTAAAGTAGATCACAGGTTTGTAATGTCAAAACTATGGAGTCTGGAGTGTGCTGTGGAAATTGAATAATAATGCACTTTTACAGTGTTTAATTGTAATCAATTAAAGTTGTCCCTTTTTGCAGTCAAAATAATGTTTATATATATGTATATGGATGTCTCTATATATATATGTATGTCTATATATATACGTGTGTGAATATTTATATATATATATATATATATTTTTTTTTTTTACATTAATTTGAATGTTTATTAGCTTATTTCTTTTTCAAACTTTATCAGTCTATAAATTAAACTATAAAACTATAAAATAATTTAATTGCATTTAAACACTACAAAAAGTCTATAATTCTTCTATTGTCATACTCCAGCCTCCATAAAAATCATACCATGCAGCAAAATCAAATATTGATACACTTACAATAAAAACCTTCACTAGGATTTTATACAGTATAGTGTTACGCTACATTCTCTTAAATAAGCAGTAGATTGTTCCTTTAAATTCACCAGGCTGATTCCAGCAACAAGATACCGACAAAAAGCTTATTAAACTTCCCTCCATGCAGACAGCTTTTACTGTGATCCACTGATACCAATTGTGCACATCATTTGTCTAATGTTAATGACAGACGTTAAGACATTTTATTTCTGCTCATGGTGTTACACAATTCAACATTTAGTGTGTGGTTGGGCAAATTAATATGTTTATGTACACACTGCACACAGTGTTGAAGGTTTTTGATGTGAGGTAATGTACAGTATCCATCTTATAAATGGCACATTAGATCAATCTTTTGACATCTCTTTAGATTTACTTGTTTATTTACAACGCACAGTGCACAAGCGCTTTCCTCTATTTCTATGGTTATGTAAGTACACATCTCAACGTACCAGCCCACCACTACCATGAAACCCAACTGGATAATTTTGGATGTGGAAGATTTTTAGTCATCTGTAAAAATGGGATAGCTATATTCCATTATGACATGTTTCATCCCACAGCACGGGATAACATACTCAGTATGGCTGTTGCTCTAAGGGATCATTTTACAAGTAAATATAGCCAAAGTCACAGCACAGCCGTTGTCTTTAACTTATGTGTATGGTGATTTTGTCAGACAACGTGGAGAGTAGCAGCTTGGAATGGCTTGGAAGTGACCGAAGGTTAACATGTAGTCTTAATGGGCTGTGTTTCAGTCACTTTTTCATACATGTTCTGTTGTCTGACAACACACACAAAAAACATGCAAATGAGAGGCGCTTTATTGCGAATTCAGCTGTATTAAAGTACTTCATATGTGAGTACAGAGAGTAGGAGAGAAGCAAACAGATAAAGAGCAGTCCAGCCATATACTAGGTTTTGACCTGGTATTGTGTGGACCAATTGTGATATTCTAGATCACATCATGGCTGTTGAAAGAGGGTAAAATCTAATCCTACACTGATTTTATTATGGTTTTTGTGCAGTCTAGTAATGACAGATGAGCTCTGTGTTAACAGTCATCATGTTTGTTAGTCCTCAGCATGCGCAGCTCGTCCTCCAGGTAAGTGATCCTTTCAATCAGAGCAGCTCTGTCAACCTGAGCCCTCTGATTGGCCTGCCAGCGAGCCTCCTGCACCTTCCTCTCATACCAGCACTCCATCTGCGTTGACACCGCCTCAAAGAAGTACTGAGTCACCTCCAGAGCATGCATGTTGTCCCTCTCCTGAGCAAAGGAGGGCTCACTGGGCTGGTCCCCAAATACCTCCAGAATTCTCACTCCTGCAGCCCCTCTGGAATTAGTCCTGCCCTGGGAATGCCTTTTATGGTGCTTCCCTCTGTCACAGCCTCGCTCTCTGTCTCTGAGCCCAGCTTCAGTCCTGCTGCTGCAGCAAGGTTCTGTGGTTGGAGACAGGCTGCATTCTCTGTGGACTCTGCCCCCGCTTGCACTGTACTCTACCATGCCCACATCATGTAGGTCCTTTTTCTTCCTCTGTGTGTCAGCACAAATAACTAAACGCTCCTTTGGCCGAACCACCTGGACAGATGATAGTGCCCTCTTTGCTGCTTCAGGAGAGGTTACTTCTGGATTATGTTCCTTTTCGCAATCTGTTGCAGGTTCAAGAGAGATTCAGTGAGCACATTCAATTACACAGTAACCACTGAACAACATCATTTGTTATTATTCATGCCATCCTGCTAATTAGCATTCAGTCTAACTGAATCATGAACAACTCAGTGATGATGTTTTTCTCTGGCACAAATGTTATTCCTAAGAAATAATGCACTTAAATTTGTGCAACGATAACGTCATAAGCCTATATCCACTGCAGAATAAATCATCCTAAAAAAAAAAAAGTCTCATAAGGAATAGCTTAAAGCATAGTTTTTCTCTTGTCAACAGTGTAGAGGAGTTTACCCTTGTTTTATGACAGTATATGATGATGTGAACTCCGCGAATCACAGGCAAAAATTTAACGCAGAACAGTCTATAATAAGGCCCAAACAAGAAATTTCTTGTCAAAACAAGAATTTGTCTTTTTAAACTGACATATTTGCTTAGTAATTTCTGAAAAATTGCAAAGAAGTTTCCTAAATGATGAGTTTTATGTTATTTTGGTTATTTTACTTATTAGTTAAACAGAGAGACACACACACACACAGAGCCATTTTATAAATTCTTTGTAGGTGTTGGTCAACAATTACCTGCCGAAAATGAGAAGGTTTTTTTTTTTTTCACGACAATTTCTTTGTGTACCTCAATACACATTTCATATGAATGAAGACTGATGACAGTGCGAGGAGCTTTAGAACTGGATCCCTGTGTCTTTTTAGAATTCCAGGTTGGGGCGCTGTTGCCAGCGGTCACAGTGATTGGAATATAGTACCAAGATTTGGGTATGTAGTGGGGATTTCTGTGTGGCGTTAACTGGTAGCTATAGTTGACAACCACCTTACATCGTCTTTTGGTTTGCAACTTCAACACCTCAACAACACACATCCATGCAGTGCTTGCATTTCTGACAGTGCTTACATCCACACCCTGTTGTTTAAATTTGACTTTAGTTTTAATAAATTCCATTTGTTTTAAGAATAAAAAGTACGCAGCAGTGTGTCATTTTTCATCTTTTTATAATCATTGTAGACCTATTTCAAATAGATGATAAATGACCCTATAACTGGTGATATTATGCTTCTTTCCAATGGCATGTGAAATTTGGTGATATAGCAAAGGTTTTTAGAAAGCATGGTATTTTTATTTTTGTTTTTTATTTTATACATTAGTCTGTGCAAGACCAGTAAAAATTAATTAATGTGTTGTGGGTTCAGTAGTTATGATGTTAATAAAGAACAAACTCACATCTAAGGTACTTTTTTAAGGCATAACATACGATAGCATAACCTCTTGGCTGAAATTAAGTGACAGCGGGTCATTGTTTCCACCAAACAGGCACACATTTTGGATACTTCATTGATCACCTGAGCATGGGCCGTAATATATTTTGACAATGTTTAAATGACAGTGAATGATTTCCAGTAATAAACTGAGTCCTAATACTGTATCTTATATACAACAATGTACAGCAATGGTTAAAGTTTAATAGGTGAACAATTTACAGTAAACAAATGAGTTCATGGTAATAACTGTGACATTTCATAACAAAGAATAAGGCAATTCTTTGTCAGCTTAAGAAAATATCTACATCTAACTATTATTTTACTAACGATCACCAGGTGAGGAATGAATGAATCCAGGCTAATCCCGGCTCTTTGTTTTATTTCACAAAGTACTGGAGGAATTATGATTTTAGCACTGACTTCCAGTCTAATTTACAGGAAACAGTTAGGCCAATGTAAAGATTTAGGACTCAGTATTTCCATCGGTGTATAATGAGAATGTTTACATTTACAGATCTGGGTGGGTGAGCTGTTTGTTAAGGCCTTACCTGGAGAGCTCTCCATATGACCAACAAGGTAGTGGTTGGCTGAACCACCCTCTGCCACACTGGGATCCCTAAGGCTAGAGTCCAGGGGTGTAGGATTGTTGTGGAGCTCTGAGCAATGGGAGCTGCCCCCATGTCCAGCAGGCGGCACAGTGAGGCCAGCTCCATCGGCTTCATTTAGGCCCTCAGCCATAGAGGAGGAGCGCTGCAGCTTAGTGCTGCTGGGGTCTCCTGTGAAGCGGACCTCCATGCTCTGCAGTTTGGACAGACACCAGCTCTTCAGATCCCTGACCAGCGATGCCTGCTTAAAGGGTAGATACAGCCACACAGAAGAGATGATATTACTGTATGTCACATTTATTGCAGGAACATTCAAGTAATATTATTTAGTTCATGTCACATTTGTTGTACCTTTAAAATCTGAAGCTGCACTAATGACATTTTTTAACAACAGAAAAATGAAACGTTAAAGGGGGTTGCACATTGAACTAATGTTTTGGTTCAGTCTTGCCAGTGCTTTAATCTGGTTTCCAGCAGCTTCAGGCAGCTGTTTACAGCGAAAAAGCTCTGATAAACCCACCATACATTACCTGCCCAGCACCAAACAGCAGACAGGCAAAGTTAGAGACTAGCTGGTGAAGATAGTGGAGCGTTTATATGCTAAATAGCCAAATATTAAAAGGAGAATGAACACTGGACTTTCAGCCATTAGGTGGGCTCAAGTATGCCTCAAAATGAATATAAATTGCTTTATATATTGCTTTAAGTCTACTGTATGCTTACATCCAACCATAGGCTTACATATTAACCATAGGAAATTTATAAGGTGATCATATGTCAAAGTTGTGTTCTCAGTTTGTTCTTTTATCCCTAATGCAGCTTTATGCATTAATTTATTGATTAATAAATGAACAGTGTCACCTTTGTCATAATAAAGGTAACTTAATTAATGGTTATGTTTTGACCTAACTAGTCAATAGTGAGTGACATATTTGTCCTGCTGACCACATATTCAGTGAACATGGAAGTTGCAGTATGAATTTTTCACAATGATCAAAGAAATATGTTGATTTAAGAGTTGTTACTTTTTCAACTTACAATAATCCGTACAGCTGCGTTGATCTCATCAAAACCTTGTAGCCATCTAGCTTTTTAGGAGGATGGCATTCCCATTCTTAATCCCAATTCCAAACAAGTTTGCAATATTAGTTTTATAATGGGAATGTTGTTGACTAAGCTTGTTGCACTACCAAAACCAAACTAATAAATGCATCTTTTAAGTAGCGAAATAAAATAATTGATAACCTTAACGATGGTTCTGTCCCATTTAGGTTTGTCAGTAAACCATGACAGTAAGCCAACATACACAGTATTATGGCCCTGGTAAAAATAAATGTAGTGCAGTCATCATTGATGTTACTAATTTCATCTGTGTTTTTCCTTCTTTGACAAGTCAAAAGTGTGAGAAAAGTTTCTAGTAAATCGATCTTTGACCATAAAACTCACTAAACTTCCATTAAGATCTTTTATGAGTTTTTCTTATCTTCTAATCAAAATTGAAATTTACATAAAGTAATTTGGCACACCCTATTTTTAATTTACTTGTATTTTATGTAGAAACACTGTGGTAACAGATATTTTGTACACCCCAGACAAAATAGTTACCTTTTCAATATGTCAAGTGCAATTTCCATAGCACTCTATAGCACTTGTTCAAAAACTGTGGATGTTCATATTTTTCGGCAGCAGGGCATAATAACTACGGTTTACAAAGTCATTGACCAATATGATCACGCAGTAAGTGACAACTTGTTGACTCCAGCTGAGTGTGCATTCCAGCTGGGACAAAGGTGACACTGTTGCTAATTTTACCTGTCTCTTCTCTGCTTCGAGTCGCTCCTGCAGGGCACACTGCTTGATCCTCTGCAGACACTCGCTCCTCTCTGCTGACACTCTCTCCACTGTTATCTTATCAAGAGCCCAAATCTGAGGTCAAAAAACATTTATTATAAACATCTAAAAAATTTCATGGTTGTTTGACTTATTTACTGTTACATGCCCTCTTGTTTAATTGTATATTTTTAATAATTCTGCATACACACTGTATTACACATTCTAGAGCAGGTACTTTATTCTCTTGTTCATTAATAAATAGATGAAGGTATAAAAGTAGTATTTATATATACAGTCTTCAGACCCCTTTACTTTTTACACATTTTATTGTGTTGTAGATTTAATTTTAAATAAATAAAATTGCCATTTCCCCATTGACTTACACTCAATAACCCGTAATAACAAAGTGAAAACGTTTTTAGAAAGGTTGCAAATTTATTAAAAATCAAAAACTGAAATCTGTCATTTACAAAAGTATTCTGACCTTCAGTACTTTGTAGAAGCCCCTCTGGCAATAATTACAGCTTAAAATTTTCTTGGGTAAGTCTCTACAAGCATTAAAAAAATAACCTGAAATCTCTCATTTACAAATATATTCAGACCATAAATTTGAAGCCATTACAGCTTCAAGTCTTCTTTGGTTAGTCTCTACAAGCCCAGCACACCCAAACTGGCAGTTTATCCAATTCTTCCTAGCATATCCTCTTAAGCTTTGTCAGATTGGATGTGAAGTGTCTATTAACTACCATCTTCAGGTCTCTCCACAGATGTTCTATGGGGTTTATAAGCCTGGGCTTTGGTTGGCCGCTCAAGGACAGTCAGAGATCTGTCCTGAAGGCACTCCAGTGTTGTCTTGGCTGTATGTTTCAGGTCATTTTTGTGCTGAAAGGTGAACTGTCGTCTGCATTCTTGAGCAGGTTTTCTTCAAGGACCTTTTTATATTTGGCTGCATTCATTCTTCCCTCAATTCTGAACAATCTCCCTGTCCCTGCCGCTGAGAAGACCCCCATTCCATGATGCTGCCACCACTATGCTTCAACACAGGGATGGTCTTATCCAGGTGATTAGCAGTTCCTGGTGTTTGTCAGACATAGTGCTTGGACTTCTGCCCAAAGAGTTCAATTTTTGTCTCATCAGACCAGAGTATCTTCTTCATCATGCTCTCAGAATCCTTTCAACTTCAAGCGGGCTGTCATATGCCTTTTACTCAAAGTGGTTTCCATGTAGCCACTCTGCCATAAAGGCCTGATTTATGGAGTGCTAGTGAGATGGTCATCCTTCCAGCAGATTTTCCCATCTCTGCAGAGGACTTCTGAAGCTCTGTTAGGAGTTATTGTCAGGTTCTTGGTCATCTCCCTTACCAAGCACCTCTCTTGCCTGGTTTCTCAGTTTGGCTGAAATGCCAACTTTAGGAAGAGTCCTGTTTGTTCCAAACTTCTACCATTTCACAGTTGCTGAAGCGACTATGTTCCTGAGAACACTCAGACCTTTAGAAATTGTTTTATACCTTTGCCCTGATCTTTGCCTCGCCACAACTTTATTGCAGAGATCTACAGAGAGTTCCTTGGACTTCATGGCTTGGTTTTTGTGCTGACATTCAGTGTAAATTGTTGTACCTTATGTACACAGGCGTGTGTCTTTCTAAGGCCGGTCAATTCTATTTACCACAGGTGGACTCCAGTCAATTCTAGACACATTTCAAGCATAATTAAAGAAAACAGGATGCACCTGATCACAATTAGGAGTGCCACAGCAATGGGTCATAGTAATACCACGTTACCATTGATAGTATGTGAAAACTCGTAAATAATAAAGAAATTGCCATATTAAAATAGTTAAATAGTTAAATGTAATGAATAAATGGTTGACAGTAGCTAGAAGTTATGGATATACAGTTGAAATAGCTAAACATAAACCTAAATAGTTAGGTTAGCTATCAATAAACAGTTGAAACAGTAAGTAAAAAGGTAATGGATAGACAGTTGTTATCTAAAATTGAATAAACAAACCATTATGAAACAGCTATACGATAAACACTTTTAAAATTGCTAAAAGCAATGGATAAGTACTTGAAATAGTTACTGCTGGCTAAAAGTAGTGGATAAACAGTTGAAACAGTTGTCAAAAATTAATGGAGTGGCAGAAGCTGAATATTTCAACCATTTCCAACCATTTATCAAAGTAGTAGTAAATACAAAGTTGACCAAAGCAAAATATAGGCATTAACAATTTAGTTGTATGAAAAAAAAAACATTCCAACTGTTTCTTCTTTGATATAATTATCGTTAAATAACGTTCAGTTTACATTCGACTCATTAGAACATACACACACCAAGCACTTTATTAGGAATACCATACTAATACTGGGTAGGCCCTCCATTTGCTCTCAAAACAGTCTCAATTCTTCATTGCATGGACTCCACAAGATGTTGGCAACACTCCTTTGAGATTCTGGTCCATTTTGAAATTAATGCATCACATAATTTCTACAGATCTGGCAGCTGCATTGTTCTATTAGATTCAGATCTTGTGACTAGGGATGCCACTGAAGAACACTTAACTCACTTTCATGTTCATGAAACCAGTTTGAGAAGACTTTTGCTTTGTCACCTGGTGCACTGTCATGCTGGAAGTAGCAATTTGAGGAAAGGTAAATTGTGGCTCTGAATATTCAGATAGGCTGTAGCATTCAAATGATGATTGATTGTTATTAAGGGCCTAAGGTGTGTCAAGAAAAAATTCCCCACACTATTACACCACCACCACCAGCCTAGACTGTTGACACAAGGCAGGTTGGATCCATAGATTCATGTTTGTGATCACGATCATGATTAGACCAGGCTACGTTTTTCCAGTCTTCAACTGTCCAGTTTTGGTGAGCCTGTGCCAACCGCAGCCTCAGATTTCCGTTGCTGTGGTTAGTCAGCTCAAACCAGTCTGGCCATTCTCCTCTGGCTTCTCTCATCAACAAGGCGTTTCTGTCCATACAACTGCTGCTCAGTGGATGTTTTTTGTTTTTCACACCATTCTGAGTAAACTCTACAGACTTTGGTGCGTGAAAATCCCAGGAGATCAGTAGTTTCAGAAATACTTAGACCATGCCACGGTCAAAATCACTGAAATGAGAACTTTTCCTCATTCTGATGTTTGATGTGAACATTAACTGAAGCTCCTGACCCGTATTCTGCTTGATCTTATGCATTTAACTGCTGCCGTGTGATTGGCTGATTAGATGATTGCATGATTAAGTAGGTGTACAGGCATTCCTAACAAAGTGCTTGGTGAGTGTATTAGGAACATGACTGGTTGTGTCAATGGGTACTCAAGATCAATCTGATAAGATTTTTGGGGTATGTCAGACAAATAAGGTTGGGAACCACTGATGTAATTCATATGCTTTAGTCTTCACAGTCACTACATCACCACCTGAATACCTTTTGGACTTTGGATTTGTAAGACCATGCTGTCCACCACTATCAGCAAAACATCAAATGAGGGAATATCTTTGGGAAGAATGCCATTCATCCCTAACAGTAGAGTTCCACACACTTGGAGAATTTCTGACAAGGAGCACCGAAGCTGTTCTGGAGGCTCATATGGCAAATAAACACCTTGCATGTTCATTGTTCCTCTCATTTGTAACCCAAATGTATGTGTATTTTGTTGCATGTATATGACAGTGTCCTTCCAGCACACAGTGCTGTCAGTCAGGTTAAGAATAAACATCTGATGTTTTGCCTTTCCTCAGTCTAAGAATTGTTTAATTTCCAGTGTTCCTCTCATTTGTTTAACTATGGTTCTACATACCTTCTTCTGATGTTCTGATCTCACTGATTATGCATTCCTGCCTAGATTCACTATTGTATTTTCTCAAGCAGCAGTCATGCTCAGAGTACATGCATGAACAACTGCGTACAATCTGATAGTACAATCTGATAGATGCTTTTATCTGAAGCATCTTACAGTATTGTGGTAGAATGTATTATGCATAGGTTGGCTCCAGGGGGAAATGTTCCACCCAGTAACTACACAGGGAATAAAACCCCTGACCCATGCAGTGTAACAGCTGTGTTGTTTCTGTTCAGCAACACATAGCCACAATAAGAAGGCTTTTGTAGTTGCTAGCTGAACTCTATGTAACTCTTAAACATATGCTGGTAAGATTAAGAGGTTTACTCTAAGTATGTTTAGGGCTTGTATCCATTAGAAATCTTAGAATCAGTCCTAGGAACTGCACTGCACTTTTTTTCTATTCTATTTCTCTATTTCTCTATTTCTACTCAGAGAAAAAACTAAGAATATTCGAGATTAAAGTTGTTAATTTATGAGAAAAAAAACATTAATTATAAAGTCACAAATTAACGAGAAAAAACTCAGAAATGATCCAAGACGCTCCTAAAAACTCAGAAAAATAGTGTCTCTTCAAAGTCCATATGCCTATGGTTATATGGTGATTCTGGACTAAAAATCACGAGTATTTCCTTATTGCTAAATCCTAAAGCAAAGTGTAATTTCATTAGGTCATCCATTGCAGGCATAAGAAACCGTAACCGTCGACATCTGTGGTGTGATGAGGTTGAGCCAGCCTTGCAAACTGAAGAGATGTGGTTCCTTGACAAAAAACCTGCACTATTTTTCTCGTAAATTTTGTGACTTTAATCTAAGAAAATTTTCCTCTCAAATTTAGCTATAATTTAATAATCTCAGAGAATATTCTAGTTATTTTCTAGTAAATTTACAACTTTAATCTCAAAATGTTCCCCCCGGTTTTGTAATTTTTTTTTCTCTTTTTACCTAAAATGGCCCTAATAGGTCATTGCATATTAGAGTAAGGCGATGAGAACCTTGTCGATGGACTGATTGCTTCAGACTCAGTCGAACATAAAAATATTAAACTTTTGTCGAAACTATATTATTCAATTATGTAATTCTCATCAAGCATTCCCAGAAAATCTCTCCTCTATAGAATATATCTGCCTGAATGCAATCTCTCTTGCTCTTGACAGGTTATAACACATCTGGAGTTCTCCTAAATGTTAGCACAGATAGGAATCATTTCTTAGGATAAAACAGTTAATAAAATGTCTTTACTCATAGTCCAAATAGGCATCACTATATTTGAATTCTTTCACATTATCAGAATGTAACCTGCTCTTTGTAAACAGAACATTGACGATGTTGAGGGGACGCTTTTTTATTCTTCTCATTACCACCATATTCTGTGGGGTTATGAAGAATCTTTGGAGGCAAAGCGAGGGGGTCTAAACAGTCATTTAACAGCAAAGATATGTGTACAGACACTTCTATGTATCATGTGAACATACAAAAATAAGGATGAAGAGTTAAAAAAGAAGAAAGTTTCTGCAAATGATGTAAACTTTTTAAGAAGGACAAACTGCAGTTCATTATGAGGGAAGGCATGATTCAGACCAAATGGCTCATTTCTTCTGTGGAGCAGGTAAAATGAGCCGGGTGTGTTAGCATGTGTATGTTACCTGGTGTTGGTTCTTGCGGTCCAGCTGGCCTATCTTGCTGTTCATCAAGTCTTGGACAGTGTGGATCTCAGTCTTTATCTCCTCCTTAGTGGCCTCCAGCTGGTTCTCCAGTTTACTGATGAGAGGTTCACAGCGGCAGCCATTCAGAGGAGCCTGCAACACAGTCAGCAGTGAAAGAGTGTTTTTCCATATTTACTGCGGGGCCCCACTGAGGGTTTGTGGCAGAAAATGACAGAAAAAAGGCAATGCTAAAAACTGCGTATTTGGGCTAATGCACTATGTATTTTACAATGTTTTCTTGTTGGACCGCAAAATATGGGTAGGATTGGGGGATATGACAATTTATACCAATGTTATATTGAGCTAACATTACCTTTTATATCTCTGGTTATATTAGACTATTGTGGGCAGTGCTGCAACAACAATGAGCAGTTCTCTTGGTAATTTTATATTTGCATGGCTTGCAAGACATCAGTGTCATAAAGTAAATTGATATGACATTTCTGTTGGTTTTTTTATGTATTCTTCAGTTGACTGTCCACAAAAAGGAACTATAACACAATATATTGTTATATACTGTAAATTATGACTACTGTGATAGTAGATTTTATCAATATCGCCAACTCCTATAGGAGGAAATGGAAACTAATACAAATACCTGCTGAAACAGATTTAATACTGCTAACTGACAAATGCAGCAGATTAAACTGTGTCTATGATTAATGTCTGAAAGGGAATGTGTACTATTTAGGAGTATCTTATCAGGCACACAGTGAGGGAGAGAGTATGTTAGTGAGAGAGGGAGATAGAGTCAGTTAAGAAGAGCTCTCTGTTCTGAGCAACAACATTACAAGGCCAATAATGAAATAACAGTCTGATATTATTCCACACAATTTCACCTTATTGTTTCCCTCAGAGACCTTCTGTTTGAATTCGTATTCTTCTTGACTTTTAATGGTTCATTCAGAAGGAGGTGCAGTCTAGTGTGTTATGATTCAGGAAGCCAATTATATGTGTGCTAGGGTTGTTCTAGGGTTGTTAAATGTTTTTTTTATCCTTTCCAGCAAAAACCTTGTCAAGTGAGTTAAAAAGTTTAACTAATACCAAAACAACTCTTAATTCATTCACTGATCATTTTGTTTGAGGTGACAACATTGCAGTTTTTCAGGATCACTGTATTCACTCATGTTTAGCCTTCCTTGTAGCAGGAAGAGTAATGCAGTGGCACAACAGCATCTTTGGTAAATATGGGGATAAAAATATCTTTATCTGCAAAATGGGGCTTGAAAGAAAAAAAACTTTTGGAACCCCTGTTCTAATTATATAAACTTACCAGTAAACATTTTTTAGGAAAAGTTTCATTTTTAGGTTGACCCATGAGTTCTGTTTCAGGAAACAATTAAACATGGATGTCAAAACATAAACAATTAAGATGGATGTGGTTAACGTACACATTTCAAAGGACCACTAAAAATAGTTCTCACTTCAAATTGTTAATCTGTTCTTCTTTAACTTTATCCTTATCTTAAAAATTTTATCATTAATGTGCCAAATAGCATATCGGATATTGTCAACAAAACAATGGCGGAAATATCTGCTTTCTTCTTGCATGCTTCAATATACTGAAGCCTATAGTACATAACTTTGGATACAATCAAGTATTATATTATATTATATTATATTATTATTCATTAATAATTTAATAATTTTAGAGGGATTAATATTGTAAAATGATTAAGAGTCAGTAATGACGGTTACACAAACCAGTCCAGGTCTTATTTAGCATCTAGCATCATATGATAATGCAAAGTTCTGTTGTCCTTTAGTAATTGGCTCAGTAAATATCCACCTTAAATTCTCTAATGCAGCTGTTCAGTGATCAATGATCCTCATCCATATAAGGACTGGACATGAAGAATGAATTTACAGAACATATAATTGAGCAACTACATGAATAATAGTCATTACTCTGATTCAACAAGGGGGTGTGTGTGCACTTACAGTACCTGCATGATCTTGCCATCCTTGCCACGATACAGTGTGTAAAGCTGATAGGCTTTAAAGTTGTGTGGAGGGACGGATGCATGAGGGCAGGCTCCTAGCAGTTTACTTTTCCTCTTGTGAAAGGCTTCGCTGTGTCTGGTCTCTCTGCGTCGGAGGGGGTCAGATAAAAATGGCTGCAATAGCAACAGTACCTGAGATTAGTAATTACTCAAACTCTTACATCAACAGTAACAATAACAGAACATTGTTCCCTGTCCATATGTTCTGAGCAGCAATGTTCAGTTTCTCAAACCTTAAATGCAGGGACCTACCTTTTCTTTCTGCTTCCTGTCCTTTCCCCTCCTGGTGTCTGACTCAGTCACCTCAGTGTGTCTGTGGGCAGCTCGGTCACTGCTCTGCGTGTCATCTGCAGCATATGTATTGTCCTGCAGCAAACAGGAAGAATATATATATTTATACACACACACACACACACACACACACACACACACACACACACACACACACACATTCACACACATAACTGCAACTGCCTCTGAAAATCCATCAGACTTGGAACAGAAAACCTGCCTTGTACTGGAGCTAAGGGAGTCCAGAGACCAGCTGATATGGTGCGCAAAGGCAGATGTCCGCACCAGGCGCAGTGGAGGGCACATGCAGAGGTGGACAAAGCCATCCACAGGCCACAGCACGAAGAGGTCCTGGCAACCTGAGCATTTCTCTTCCAAAGCCACAAGGGAGCAAAGGAAGACCATGGTCGTGGCAGAGCAAGAGCGCTACCTCATCAAGGCGATGTCCCAATGCCAGCAAGGGACATGGACACGATGGGAGGCCACCACAAGCAGAGGCATCAGCTGGGCAGATACATGGCGAACTCCACGAGCATGGCTCAGCTTCTTAATAAGGGTGCATATGACACCCTCCCATGTCCCTGAAACCTCTCCCAGTGGTTTGGGAGTGAGGACAAGTGCCTTTTGTACAGTAACAGCAGCACAGGCCTCCGGTACATCCTCTTGGGGTTGCACTTGAGCAAGGGCGCTTCAGTGCTGAGGAAGCTGGCAGAGGTGTTGGAGACGTGGAGGGTGGGGGCAAACAACTCATCACATGACCACCAACTGCTTTTTCCCTTTAACAAGCCATGGGGGAGAACCAACAGAAGCCAGCAGCATGAAAGACAACATCTCTGCTTACGCCGGGAAAGGCATGGGAAATGCAGGTTGAACAGGGCAAGCAGCTAGTTTTCCCTCTGAAGGTCACACAGACGACTCTCAGACCAAACCTACAGAGGGCCATCAAAGATATGGCAGAGGAGGCTGATAAATTGAGCTACTGGCTGTGGTTATGCAGGAAGGATAGTGTGCGGGGTTCAAAGCCCCGATAGGGTCAGAAACTGTTCGCCTCAAGAGATAATGGTGAACTGGCTCTCCCAAACATTGAATTATATGGCATACCATCTTCAATGGATAAATTAGTAAAGCACTGGGTAGATTATGATTTGACCCATGGCTGGGTAAAGGTGGAAAGCATATTTGTAAATGCATCTATTGTTATGGAACTGTTATCAAGAAGAAAAAAAAACAATAAAAAACCCAATTTCACAAATTTCCCAATGGGCATGGGCACACAAAATTTTTGGAAATATCACAGTATAAACAGAGTTACACTTCCATATACAATAACCCTTCAATCTGTATAGGGAAAATGTCCTTTCTATTGAAAAAAATGGTCGGCAAAATGGATACTCGTTATCAGCGACCTCTCTATAGATTATTTATGTCATCTGAGGAACTGACAATGAACTGAACAATTAAATTTAACTGAAGAACGGTAGAAACTGATAAAGTGTTAAAAGTTGAGGAGGTTGATCACACTCTGTATCAGTATTATTAAAAAAATCTCAAATACTCAAACTAGAATATATGAAAGCTTGAAATTAATATGGCAAAGGGATCTTGACAGTAAGAATATAAAGGAATATTTTCTGTTAAATCAGGATGCATTCAGTTCAGTGAAGTTAGGCAATAAGCTGGTTCTGCTAAAAAAAAAGTTTGGATTGCGGTTGAAGCAGCACTCAAACCTGCTCTCTGTTTCGTCCCCACTGGAAATTGGATAGTTTCTAAATATATTCTCCTCAACTCCCTCTGCCCTATTTGCCTTTTCCTTTCTTTTCCACCATTTCTGCTATTTAAATTATGAATACAATAATATACAATTACTCTGACACAATGGTTCAGTACCTTATAGGGTAGCATCTCATCTCTGGGCACCGACTGAGCTCTGCCCTCTGCTTTCAGCTTGTCTCTCCTTTTCCTCACACTCCTGCCACGCACAAAGCTCTGCACCTGAACACACACAGATGAGATGATTGTAATAACTGGAATCCTAATGCATGATTAGTGAATAAAGAAAGCAGATTATTAATCCCTGAAGGTAAAAATTCATTTTTATATACACACCACGGGTCAAAAATAACTATGGTTCATTGTTCAGTTTTTACTGGATTTCTAAAAGGTAAAGATTGTTGATACAGATTTCAATCTAGATTTGATGTCCACATACTTTTAAAACTGTTGTGTATAGACCTTTTCCATGGCAGACATGTTGGCCTTTCAAAACAGGACACAGGTGTAATTGATAGCATCAATAACAACTACATTCCATTTAGGTGAGCTACCTCCTGGTACCGTGGGCCTGGTATTGTGCATGCTGGCTCACTGACATGGTTTACTGGGACACTTAGGCTGAATCCAATTGTGCACCCTCCGGACTTGTGGACTGAGCCCTTGTTGACTTTTGTATAGTGTTATATTGTCACTGTCATGTGTACCGTGAAGTCTTCACTGTCATGATGTCAAATCCTCAAGAGTGCTGGAATGTGAGGGAATGAAATGCACTACGAGACAGGACTTAAACATCTTATGTGTTTCCATGGAGATTTATTGAAATTTCTGACCTTATAACACATTTCAAAGTATTTTTCAGAACAGTTCTTAATGGTATTGATATTGGCAACCCAGGCATGATATTTGCAGGTCTGCTACATCAAATATCAGCTATAACAGATGAGGTCAGAATGTGCAGTAAAAAACAAATGGTGACCCTCACACCATAGACAGACAAAAACCAACCTTTGCCTGTAGTTTTGCAGATTATAACAAATCCAAATTATCTGGCCTATTCATATTCTATAAATTCAATATACAGCCTCGCTACTACCTTACTACAACAAAAATGAAAATAGCAAATGTCTTAAATGTTTTGTATTAAATATGGTACATACTATTGTCGCAACTATATTGCTAAGGATTACAAGTAGTTTTCCGAACAAAGACTGCACTCCAAGCGGACTCTCTCAGCTTGCATAAAGTCCATTTGAGGCCCTTAGTGGACTTAATGAACTGTGGAATTGGACAGCCCCTAGCACTCATGGATTTCCCAGTGAGTGCCAGTGCCTAAAAGTAAGTAGAAAAAGACAATGTAAGGTTAAACGATGGGATGAGAAGAGGCACAAAACAACATTAAATTATGCTACAACTACAAAACTGAAAAGTTCATAGATCTGCAAAGAGCAAATATCACCAATCAAGGTTTTGGAGTTCCTTACAGGATGAATTGGATCAGGCAGACCCACAACCAGATCTCCTCCTCCATTGATGGGATTGTCTCAGACACCTGACCTAAAACCTATATCATTGTATAGAGCTGTGGCACAATATTGGGTCATATATTGTATTATAATAATAGTAATTAGACAATAATGATAATAAAATTAACCAATAAAGAGAATATTGGTCATAAAGATCATAATTGTGATAATAAATAATAAGTAGTTATTTTATTTTGTACATTTAGGTACATAAATATTTGAACAGTGTCACAATTTTTGTAATTTTGCCTCTGTACACTACGCCAATGGATTTGAAACAAAGCCATAAAAATGTGATTGAAGTGTAGACTTTCACCTTTAAATCAAGGGGTTTAACAAAAATATTGCATTAACCGTTTAGGAATTATAGGCATTTTTATACATAGTCCTTCATTTTCAGAGGCTCAAAAGAAATTGGTCGACTGACTGACAATCAGTTTCATGGAGAGGTATAGCCTGTTCCCTCGTTATCTCAAGAAAAAGCAGATGAAAGGTCTGGAGTGGACTCTGAGTGTTGAATTTGCATTTGGTAGCTGTTCATGTGAATTCTCAGTATGCAGTCCAAAGAGGTGTCGATGCAAATGAAGGAGGCCATCATTAGGCTGAAAAAACAAATCTAACCCATCAGAGCAGAAACTTTAGAAGTGGCCAAATCAATTGTTGGGTACATTCTCAAGAAGAAGGAATGCACTGGCGAGCTCAGCCACTATAAAAGGCCTGGAAGAACACGGAAGATAACTAAAGTAGATGGTGAAGAAAAACCCCTTCACAACATCTAGATATGTTCAGAATACTCTCAAGGAGGTAGGCGTATCATTGTCAAAGTCTACAATCAAGAGACACCTTAACAAAAGTAAATACAAAGGGTTTACCACAAGTGGCAAACTACTGGTAACACTCAAGAACAAAGAAACCAGATTACATTTTGCCAGAAAACATGTAAAAGGCTGCCCAGTTCCAGCTGTGGAACTGCTCATGATCCAAAGCATACCAAATCATCTGTCAAAAATGGTAGCGCCTGTGGCATGGGCATGTTTGGCTGCCAATGGAAATGGGTGACTTGTGTGTATTGATGATGTGACTGCTGATAGAAGTAGCAGGATGAATTCTTAAATGTGTTGGGTTCTACTGTCTGTTTAGATTCAGCCAAATGTTACAAAACTGATCAAAGTACAGATGGAAAATTACCCAAAAAAATAATGAAAAAACAACCCAAGAGCTTCTCAAGGCAAAGACATGGAATATTCTTAAATGGCAAAGTCAATCACCTGACCTCAATCTAAATGAGCATGCTTTTCACTTACTGAGGACAAAACCGCTGGCAGAATGACCCAAAAAACAAGCAGCAACTGAAGGCAGCTGCAGTTAAGGCCTGGCAAAGCATGTCAAGGGAGGAAACTCAGCATTTGGTGATTTGCCTGGATTCCAGACTTAAGGCAGTCATCGACTGCCAAGGATTTTTGCTAAGTTATCTGCAGTAAAAGCCTACTTGTATTTTTTATAACAAAGTAGAATTGTTAACACCAAAGTGTTCATAAGTGATGTAAAAATACATATGGTTTGTGTCTAAGACAGGTCCAAAGATGAGGGTCCTTGTTGTTGTAGACTCTAGAAATCAAACTTCACCTAGCAGCAAAAGAAGATTTGCAGCTTTAACAATTTTACAGCAACTACTACAGTTGTTATACTGCCATATAGAAAGAAGCCATCATTAGCTTAAGCCGCACTAAATAATGTTTTCTTACATGTTCATATTACAATTATGACCCAGCTCTGCAATTCCACCTTAACTCTACAAAACTTTTTAGCCTGTACACTAATTGGACACAACAGACATCTTGCAAAATTTTGCTAATTAAATATATGGATAAATCAAAAGCTCAATTGTCTTGTGTTTGTTCACTGGAAATCAGTACACGCCCTGTAACTGTCTTATGTTAAGCATTACCATTGCTATTTCTGGCTTGTTTTCTTCTACATTCTCAGTGCCAATATTTCTAAATGGATATTGTATTTGGCAATTTAGTAAAAATATAATTAAGTAAATTTATTGATATTTAAAGAGTAGTCTCTATTCCTCAGTCTGTGTATAGCATTTCTTATCAGGGCTGTGTTGGGTTGTATTCTATAAAAGATCTTTTTTACTGCCAAAGAGAGAAGGAGAAAGAAATTGTCAGATTATCGTTCCTTTAATTTCTTATCTTTATCTGAGTGTTACTGACAGTCTGTATATAGTCAATCCTATGGTATCTTCTGGTGTCATGAAACAGATTCAAACAGCAGAGGCAACCCTTTTCTGATGTAATGAGTGATGAGCCCAGGAAATTGAGGTGGTCAACACTTTTAACACAATGTATCCTTTATCATTTATACTTTGAGAACAGCAAAGGCGATAAGCATTAATGAGTGCTGCCATTTCACAGAGTTCGATCACAAAAAACTGTTTTTTTAAGTACGAGTTTCGTTTACAGCTGCCTGCTGAAGACTGGGAGTTACTGGTTTCACCTGAGGAGCTTTGGTTAGGAGCAGAGCCACATCTGGATTGTTATGTTCTCTGGCCTGGTCCAAAGCTGTTTCACCTGCCTGTAGAAACACACAGATACACAGTCAAAACAGAAAAAAAAAACAATTTACAGGAATTACCGTTATCAACTTATAGTAAAACTGCAACAGGCAAGACTTCAGTAAATAAACTTGTGTGACCTGTCTTTATTATGTTATGACCACTTTGCCCGTGGATACCCAAGGGAAATTTAACTGGCAGATAGTGACAAAGCAACATCTTCTGGTTCACAGCGATCACAGCAGCCAGGTTAATAAACGTGTGTGATGTGTACAGTTTACCAACATCGAATTAGAGGATTCCTGCCAATTCAAATAATTTTAAATAATTTCAAGCAGCTACCTATTGCTTCTCCCAATGTGTAATGTGGCATAGTGTATGAAGAGAATCTGGGACCACATTCCATTACACTAAAATATGATTTTAAGTAAATTTGAAACTATAAACTATTGTTTTGAAACTGAAAAATAGGATTCAAAAATTTGAAAATAGTATTTGAATGTTGAAAAATAATTGCTTCACTCTTTTCAGTGTTACAAATCTGTGTCTTCAAAGTTTTGGAACTTACTTTGTGGACATTCAACACACTCTTCTCAGAGCATCAACTCCCTTTTTTTTGAGATTCAACACTGTTCAGAGATTCAAATATATCCTTTCAGTTTTGCAGGGAATAACAATTTGAAACTGGGGGAAAAAAAAGACAGCCCTGAAAGAGCAGACCAGTCCGGGTGGGAGCTCACAGATGCTCAACCAATCACATGGCTTCGAATATAATGTAAGCCAATCAACTAATAGGGATCCATCTAAACGCATTTCCATTGGTTACACTGGACTACAACCAATACAAAGTGAGTAGGAAGAGTCTTGGTGTTCTGAACCGTGTTGCTGTCAGCGAAGGAGCTAATGCTGCTGGTTTGAGACCCAATCATGTAAATTAAACTTTCATGTTGTATTTTGTACATGTTCTGCCCTCTAACAGGCTTCAATATTGAAGCCTTTCAAGGCTCCACCACGGCACCCTGAGACAGATCTTTGCCATCCGTCCGGAAGTTTCTCCCATCTCCACACAAGATCTCTGGAGCCAGAGTGACTATCAGGTTCTTGATCACCTCCCTTACCAAGGCTCTTCTTCCCCAATGCTCACTTTGCCCAGTTGGCCAGGTCTAGGAAGAGTCACTTCCTAGGGGTCACTGTGCTCTTGGGAACCTTCAATGCAGCAGAAGTTTTCTGTAGCCTTCTCAGATTGACACAATCCTGTCTCTGAGCTCTGCAGGCAGTTCCTTTGACCTCATGGCTTGGTTTTTGCTCTGATATGCATGTCCAATCAATGGATTTTAACACAGGTGGACTCCAAAGAAGGTGTACAAACATCTCAAAGATGATGCAGAGAAATGTGAGGCACCTGAACTACATTTCAAGTGTCATAACAAAGGGTCTGAATACTTGTGTCAGTATATTTCAGTTTTTCTTTTTTAATAAATTTGCAAAAATTTCTAAGATTCTATTTTTGCTTTGTCATTATGGGGTATTGACTGTAGACTGATGAGAGAAAAAAAAGTTTTTTTTTTTTATTTTATTTTAACATAAGGCTGCAACATAAAAAAAATGTGAAAAAAGTGAAGGGGTCTGCATACTTTCTGAATGTACTGTAATCTTCAACCCGTCAGTGAATTACTTCCAGAGTGCTGAGTCTTTAATAACACAATTTCAGCCACAAAAGTGAGCTGTTTTTCTCCCTTAAACCCATAGATGGTCATTGCTCTGACTGTGGGGCTGCTTATGTGTTTACCGGTGATGTCCGAGATGACGCAACGCAGGGGCATGTGTGGTTGAGCTTCGCTGCGCTTGCTCAGAGCATGCGTAGTTGCACGACTCTATGAGCCTCTCACAAGGTGGCAAAATTGACAAGTTGGTGATGGCGGTATTGTCTCTGCGGCCCTTTTCGTCCCTGGCTGGAAGGGGAAGGGTTGCATATTACAGTTCTGTCATCTGCCAACACATTTAAATGGCGTTATGCACACTGTTCTCCGTGGTGCCGCAGAGAGAGCAGTGTTGGAGGAGGAAATAGCCTCACTCTTGTGGTAAGGAGCAATTATGACGGTCCCTCTGTCGTAGGCCTGGTGGGTTTTTTTCTCCCCATATTTCCTTGTTCTTAAGAAATTGGGTGACATGAGGCCCATATTCAACCTACACGCACTGAACAGATACATTGCACAGTGTCGTTTTCGCATGCCGACTATCAGACAGTTGCTGGAATACATCCAAACGGGCAACTGGATGACATTTAGGAAATTTTGGAAAGAGTGCTCTGCAACCGGGTCAGCAGGTGCAGTATCTGAGACTACACCTGGATGCTTGGACAATTAATGTGTGCCTATCAGAGGAAAGCATGACTGTGTTTTAACTAAAGCTGCTACGACAGTAATTGCAGGGAGGCTCATCTCACTGCTGGGGATGTTATCAGCGGCTTGGGCCCAGTTGTGCGCCTGGGATTGCTCCACATTAAAAACCTCCAATGGTGGTTTGTGCACCTCAAACTGCATCCATTCTGCAACAAGCTCCACAGACTGCGTGTGCCCACCCAGGATCTGAGCGATATAGCCTTTTGGAACTCACCTAGCCATCTCTACAAGGGAGTAAGCCTAGGATGCGTGCCACATTATGTTCAGGTGTTCACTGATGCATCCCAGACTGGCTGAGGTGGGATGGGTGACCAAGCCACGATAGGCAGATTGGTCAAAACCAATCTGCCATATTAACCTACGAGAGCTGAGAGCGGTTCAGATGGTGTTACATAACTTTGCCCAACAACTGAATCATAGGCTAATAATGGTGAGGTCAGACAACACCACAGAGGTAGATTATCCAGACAGACAGGCAGGGGGGAGAAAGGTCCCCTAGCCTGCACAGGTTAGCTGCAGAAATTATGACATGGGCAGATCGCCATTTCTGCTTGTTATGTGTCAGGGGCCCTCAGTGTGGTACAAGACAGGATGTCCAGGGGGGGCCCCCTCCAGGGCAAGTTGAGCATGTTGCCAGATGCGGCCACACTGATCTGGCAACGGTTTGGCCAGCCTGTTGCCTGACCTTTTTGTGAGCGAGGAGGATGCGCAGTGTCCTCTCAGCTTCTCCCTGAGAGTTGGTTATGTCTTCGGGACTCTTAGGTGGGTGGTGCCTGAGCTGTGGGAATAGGTTTGTTTTTTGTTTTTTGTTTTTTTTTCTCTTGCCCAGTCAGTTGCTGGCCTTTAGGAGTTACGACTGGGGTCCAGCTGGGAGTACTTCAATCTTTAGAAGCCTTTGACTACGGTGTTAACCCATAGCGAAACCCGTTAGAGGATGGAGCACAAACGAAATATAAACAGTTGTTACTGGACATACCTCCAGTTCTATGAGTATGTGCATAGCCCTCTAACTGCAGGCCCAGCAGGCCCCCTTTAGGGCATACATTGCTGAGTTCCGAAGGGAGACAAGCAGCATATGCACTGAGGTTTTATAGGGGACTGCAGTGTGCGGTCGCTATCCCCTGATTGGGTGGTAAGTGCGAAGATTTTTCTCAGGATGCAGAGGCGGAGCCTCAAAGAGGTTAACAAATAGTGAAAACCATTAGAATACTCATAGAACTGGAGTTACTTGCAGTTGTTGTGGATATCATTAAAGATATAAATTATTTATTTTTGTTGTTTATATGACTTTTCCCTAGTGTGTTTGTTCAGTCCAAAAGTGTTACTAGTTTACTGTTGTAGCTAGCAGTTAACACTATACAGTGCAAGAAGCTTTTCAACAAGCATTTACATGTATTAATCTAACTAGTACTTAATAGTTAAATATTTTATTCAATCATCTAATCATCATCATCTAATTTCCATTTATGATATTATAATAATAATAGACCCTTTTTGTCAGACACTTGATCAGAAAATATTGGACCACAAATTCAAAAGGATTGCTGAGAGACATACACTGAGGATTAATAATATTTTATCAACCTTAATTCATATAAATGGGATGGACAAAATATTAGGAACACCTCTCAGTATAACGTAGTATAGTTCAACAGCACCACAAATTACAGCCTCCAAAATGATCATTAAAACAAATCAACATCCTTTTAAAGAGACTCAATAAAAACTGGATATTATAATCCTCTTTAAGGGAGGATTTCTTGCAGGGCTGTTGTATTATACTGCTTTAGTTTTAGTACCTACCTATTAGTACCTAATAAACTGGTAAGTGAGAGTAGATTAATTATGCAGTTAAGAAATAATTGGCAAATATATTTTTACATCAATAAGGAAAATATTTGAAAGGATATAACGTTACTTTAAGCCATTTTCTCACTCATACATGGCCTTTAAAGGGAACAGAAAATACACAACGGCCACTAAGGTGTCGATGTGCTGAAGTAACATATAGTGTCATTTCCGGCATTTCCATCCATTGCCGGCATTTGTGATACTGGTAGCGAGTTTTGCTGCTCTGCCTCTACCCAGTTAATTTTGCTAATTTCTTCATTGCAGCGACTAATTACCCACTGTACATTCAAACATTCATTTTTTCTGCTTGAGCACTCTTAGCTCTCTTCTTTTAGCGATTTTTCTCACTACTTCACAGTTCTTTACATGCTATTCAGATCTGCTAGTTACTTTAGTTTAGCCATTCAATGGCAATGGGTTCTCCCTCTCACTCTCCTGCTCTCTCTTGCTCAGTGTGTCTTATGTTTAGGTACAACTCTGGCTCCTCTAGTGATTATGGTATATGGAATAAATGTAGGTTATTTGCAGTTATGGAGGCTCCGCACCACGGAAAACAAATCATTAGCTGCTGTAGTTAGCCAGCCCCCAGTAGCGAGTGCCGACCCAGCGTAGCTCCCACTCTTCCCCCAGCAGCTCCTGAGCAGCCGGGAAGCCAGGGCAGCTAAGTGACTGTCTGTAACAAGAATCGTAGCCCTAAGCAGAAGACCATGGTTCATCACCAACCAGTTCATGTTTCAAACAGATATTCCCCACTCAACGACACACCTGCTGAGAAACCAACTCTGGTTATTGGCAGCTCTATCTTGAGGAACTTATTAGTTAGCGACCAGTTAGCGACCAGTTAGCGACAACAGCGACCATAGTCAAATGTATTCCTGGGGCCAGAGCGGACAATGTCAAATCCTATTTAAAACTGCTGCCTAAGGATAAACGTAAATATAGTAAGATTGTTATTCACGTCAGCGGTAATGAAACCCAATTAGGCCAATCAGATGTCAATAAAATTAATGTCGAGTCGGGGTGTTCATATGCAATCACAATGTCAGACTCCATAGTTTTCTCTAAATGTAGACTCTTAAACATGAAATCGCTCCCATCTAAAGCTATATTAGTAAACATTCTAATGTCAGATCATCATATTAATTTATTTAGAGTTACTGAAACCTGGCTGTGTCATGAAGAAAATGTTAGCCTAAATGAATCCACTCCCCCCATTCATAATAATACTCACATTCCCCGAGGCACCAGCTGAGGAGGTGGAGCCATTTTCAACTCAGTATTAATCAACACTAAACCTAAAGTCAATCATAACTCAATCGAATGCCTAGTTCTTAGTCTCTCACATCCAAACTGGAAAACATTAAAGCCTATTCTATTTGTTATAGTATACTGCGCTCCTGGCCCATACTGTGAATTTTTTTAATGTGAATTCTCAGAGTTTTTATCAAGTTTAGTCCTTAGTACAGATAAAGTAATTATAGTAAGTGATTTTTATGACCATGTGGACATTGACAATGACAGCCTTAGCACTGCATTTATCTCATTATTAGACTCAAATGGCTTCGCTCTGAATGTAAATAAACCCTCTCACTGTTTTAACCACACCCTCAACCTTGTTCTGACTTGTGCGAAATTGAACATTTAATAGTCTCCACAGAATCCACTTTTATCAGATCATTATTTAATATCTTTTGAATTTCTATTACTGGCTTATACACTATTAGGAAAAAATGTCTTTACTAGATTTCTATCTGATAGGGCTGTAGCTAAATTTAAGGAAGTGATTCCATCAGCCCCTAATTCACTGCCATGTTTCAATATAACAGAGGATTCCTATGCTGACTTTAGTCCTTCCGAGATAGATCATCTTGTCGAAAGTATTGCAGGCTCAATGAGAATGACACTCGACTCTATTGCCCCTCTAAAAAAGAAAATAATTTTTAAAAAAAGGTTAGCTCTATGGTTTAACTCCCAAATCCGCATAGGCTACGGTGTTCCACCATACTGGAAGAATCCCGCTTAGCCTGGCAAGATAATCTTAAAACAGGCCCTCTGTAATGCCAGAGCAGCCTATTACTCATCATTATTAGAGGAAAATAAAAACAACCCTGGGTTTCTTTTCAGCACTATTAGAGAGTCTAACTAGTCTAACTAATTCTAACTAGCAGAGACAAAATTATTCACCTCCTGCCCTCAACCGGCACCGACTTATCTTCAAACACAGGAACCTTAGAAACAGCTGTAAAACCTGATATTTAGACATTTTTTCTCCCAATGACCTTCACCAATTAACTTCAACAATGTCTCCATCTAAACCATTAACTGCTATCTTAGACCCCATCCCAACTGGGCTGCGTAAGGAAGTTGTACTCTTAGTTAGCACTTCTTTATAATATATAATCAATCTGTATTTGTTAACAGGCTATTAACCGCAGTCCTTTTAACCAGCTGTAATTAAACATCTTCTTAAAAAGCCTACTCTTGATCCAGATGTTTTAGCCACCTATGGACCTGTATCTAACCTTCCCTTTGTCTCTAAAATCCTTGAGAAAGCTGTCACCAGTCACATATTACATACATAATAATAGCTGAATTTTAGGATTTTCAGTCAGGATTTAGGGTGCGTCATAGCAGGGCTGAGTTTGACACTATTGACCATCATATCCTATTACAGAGACTGGAACATTTAATTGCCATTACAGGAATCGCTCTAAGTTGGTGTAAGTCCTATTTTTCAGTTTGATTTCAGTTTGTGTACGTTAACGATAAATCCTCCACATACTCAAAATTTTGTTACGGAGTTTCACAAGGTTCTGTGCTTGGACCAATTCTGTTGACCTTATATGCTTCCTTTAGGCAATATTATTAGGAAACACTCCATAAACTTCCATTGTTAAGTAGATGATACCCAATTGTACTTGTCAATGAACCCTGATGAAACCAATCAGTTAGCTAAACTTCAAGCATGCCTTAAGAACATTAGACCAGGAGCACCAGCAACTTCTTGCTGTTAAACTTAGACAAAACTGAAGTTATTGTACTTGCTCCCAAAAATCTCAGAAAAACATTATCTAA
This sequence comes from Xiphias gladius, assembly GCF_016859285.1. Taxonomy (NCBI): domain Eukaryota; kingdom Metazoa; phylum Chordata; class Actinopteri; order Istiophoriformes; family Xiphiidae; genus Xiphias; species Xiphias gladius. Next base: position 22,506,819 of record NC_053403.1, on the reverse strand, counting down.
TGATATACTTACTCTAGATGGCATTGCACTGGCCTCAAGCACCACCATTAGGAATCTTGGAGTTATCTTTGATCAGGATATGTCCTTTAACTTCCACATAAAACAAACTTCAAGGACTGTCTTTTTTCACATATGTAGCATTGAATAATCAAGCAGATCCTGTCTCAAAAAGATGTAGAAAAACTAGTCCATGCTTTTGTTACTTCTAGGCTGGATTATTGTAATTCCTTATTATCAGGCTGTCCCAAAGAGTTTCAAAAGACTCTCCAATTGATCCAGAATGCTACCGCATGAGTACTGACAGGAACTAGGAAAAGAGATCACATTTCTCCTGTTCTAGCACCACTGCATTAGCTCCCTGTAAAATCCAAAATAGAATTTAAAATCCTCTTCCTCACCTACAAAGCCCTTTAATGTTCAGGCATCATCATAACTTATACAGTTCTAGCACCCTATTACCCCAGTAGAAAACTGGCTCCCAGAATGCAGGCTTACTTGTGGTTCCCAGAATCTCCAAAAGTAGAAGGGGAAGCAGAGCCATCAGTTATCATGCTCATCTCCTGTGGAACCATCTTCCGGTTAGGGTCAGGGAGGCAGACACCCTCTCTACGTTTAGGAGTAAGCTTACAACCTTTTTTGATAAAGCTTATAGTTAAATCCAGCTCAGGCCTGGCTTGAAGTATCCCCTAGTCATGCTGATATAGACATAGACTGCCAGGGGACTTCCCATGATGCACCGAGGCCCTCTCTCCTCCTCTCTCCTTCCATCTTTACGCATTCATATCCCATCAATGCTCATTACTAACTTGGCTTCTTCTCTCTCCTATAGTTTTGTGCTTTTTCGTCCCTCTCCTCTTTCCTCCTGTTGCTTCCTGCAGGTATTTCTGCCTCTAGTGCTTCAGAGTTTGGGTCTGTGCCTGTAAAGCACCTACTACCTCCATGATCCTGCTCAACACCCACCGCTTCAAATATTATCATTATTATTATTATATTTAGTCTGATTATTATTATTATTAGTCCTATTATTATAATTATTAGTTTTATTACTAGTCTCATTATTATTATACATCTTTATGTGGAACCTGTATTGTGCTATGTTCTCTTTCCTCCCTCCTGTACGTTACATTACTCTAACAGCAGCAGTGCATAAATTACTTGTTCCGCCTGTTAATAATCCTAATATATCATACTCGGGTGGGGGTAAAAAGTAAACAAAAAGGTGCTGTCTTGCTCTTGATATGTCTTAAACAAAGTGCTCCGGGATGCTTTTGCTTCAAGTGACTGTGCATAGCTGTTGTACTGCTGTGATAAGCCATTTCCAATTTGCAGAGCTTGGGTGTCCGTCTAAAATAGTCCCACACTTTAGATGATCCTGTGCAAGGTTTTGTAGCTGGAGTTTGTATTACAAATTTGTATAACACCAGCACTTAAGATGTGAAAGTAAACAACAGCTTAAAGGGATCTTCCAAATAATCTAATAAAGGTTCCGTGTTGTGTTTGTTAGGTGAGGCCCTCCATGGGTACACTGATGCATGAACACACCCACCTCGACAGTCATCATCAACAACATGGAATACTGAAGATACCGATGACTGTAAATAATTATGATTTGTTTGGGGACACTTTTTTGTTTTTTGGCTCTGTGGACTTGAAATGAAACAACAGCTGAAATTAAAGTCCTGACTTTCATCATAAAAGGTGTTTAATTGTGTTTAAGTACACATTACGACTGTAAATTGTAGGACTTGCATCTTTTTTTTAAACAAGCTACAATTCCTAAACTATTTAACCTTTGCTGGTGTAAAGTAAGCATTACCATATGTGGCTCTACTGGAGTAGATGAGGTATTCCAAGTTTTGTATATATATGTTCTCCAGATTCTTTTATTCAGCTGCCTCAACCTGACAGGATATGTCAGCACTCGAAACCTTACGGGCCTCAGAGGTATGTGTAGTAAAGGGGCTTCGTAAACAGTACATTTCAAAACATTTTGTTCAACTGAAGAGTTTCCCAAGGACAAGAGCACCAGGGATGACTACTGTGGTTGGACAGAGCTTCTAACCTCTCTCCTATGTTAGGGTTTCAACACATTACTGATTTTAGTGTTCCTAACTTCATGTACAAAGAAACAGCCAGCCCCAGTTTTGCTGTGATATGAAAAAACAGTTTGCTCACGACAATGAATAAAGTGTATGGCTGTTGGCCTCAATGGCTATCTAAACATTCCTAAATTGTCTGTAAAACACAGATAGAGATGGGACTGAACATTCAAAATTGTCACAGAAATGAATTTATTAAGTCAGTTATTGTAGGATTTGTAGTAATTAGGGAGGAGTAATCAGTAAAAGAGTAAACAACCTGGCTTGATTCTTCTGTCAGAGAGAATTCAGCCATACTTAAGATTAAAGTTACATTTTACTCAATGAAATTAATAAAAAATCCTTTAAATCAAATAAATAATGCTTATGCATTGACATTAATCATATGTGTTCATTAAATGCATTTTTTAATTAATAGTGATTATAAATAATACATAGTGAAATAATATAATAATTAACATTTTGAAAACGTAAACAGCATTAACATTAAAACCTGGGTTATAATTTATTATACAACATATTTCTCTGACTTTTGAAGTAAGTGTAAATTATTCATTCACTAACATCCTAATGTTTCAGTTAGAGGTTAGTCTTCTGACACACTGCAAATTCTCGTATTCAATTAGCTCCATCACGGTTCAGTACAACTCCAGCAAACATGGCTACACTTAAATGAATATAAATTTTAACAACTACCTCTTCTGGGAGACCATAAATGAGTTAAAATTTCACAATGGGTTTACACTCATAGCAAGGTCAAATCTTGGCTATTTGAAAAGTAGTCGAAGTAGATGATTGTTTAGTTACAGACTTAAAATGTCATAAGTGCAACATGGTTGACTGTTATTAACTATGTTTTATATCAATACAACTAAATGGAAATTACCCAAGATTTAGAACTTTGTTCATTTATTATATTCAGCACTAAACTGCTCAGAAATTTTAACATGAGTTAGTTATCAGGCTTTGACCACACTGCAGTCTGTCAGTCTGACATGGAGAGTTTTTTAGGTTGGAGAGGAGGAGAAAGGAGTCTGGCAGTTAATTTGATCCCAGTTCATTAAAGAGATGTAATCAGCTCTAAGTCTCAGTGCAGGTCAATGGAATTTACTAAACTGAATATTACAAAATACATTTGATATTACTGTAAATGACTAATAATGTATATGATAATTTACATTGTTTCAACTTCTTTAACACTATACTGAAGCCTTATACTTCGTGTGTAAAGAAACTTTTGCCTCCCCAGAAAAAAAAAAAGTAGACTTAAGCAATGCTTTACATATTGCTGTAAAGTGAGCCACCATGATGTTTTTTTGTTCTATTACAATAATTGTCATTATATTCAATGAGGACATTTGTTTGAGTTATATATATGACAAACTGGTTACAGTTGTTATGCAAACATGGAAAATTATACGACATTGCCTTGTGTTAAGCCTCCTCTATGATTCTATAGGGCAGGGGAGGAAAGCACAATATGAATGTATTTACATTTTGAAAATGAACTGATTACCACAGCATGCTGGCACTGATTCCTGGCCTGCTTCTGGATCAGGCCAGGAGATGTGGTCCATGCTTGGGCACAGTATGAGTCTGGATGGGTAGTTCCCACAAACTGATGTGTTCCGCTGTGATGTGCAGAATGGAGATGACACTAGGGAGTTGCATGTTGCCGTGGTGAGAGCAGATGGAGTCTGGTTGACCAGGAGGTAACTAGTTGAGCAGCGCATTCGGATGTGGCGGCCAATAGTTACTTTTGTTTTAATTTGCTATTTTTTCACCCCAGACAAAACATCTCTGTGATTTCTGGTGTAATAATTCCAGAAACAGAGGGAAGACAGCCGAGATAAGAGTTCAGCTAAGCCAGCTTGAACCTAAGGCTATTCCTCTACCCAGTCTACTTCTGTATAATGTCCAGTCACAGGAATATAAAACAGATGAAATAAGACTCCGGCTACGTCAGCAACGGGAAATCAGAGACTGTTGTGCTCACATCTTTACATAGACCTGGCTCCATCACAACGCCCTGGATCAAGCTATTGCACTTGATGGGTGGTCCATGTTCCATGCTGACATAACACAAGACTCCAGTAAGAAAAGGGAAGGAGGAATCTGTGTTTACATAAATGACACTTGGTGCTCAAGCGCAGTCAAAGTGGATGGACAGTGTTTACCATACATCAAATTTTAATGTTAAGATGTGGACCATATTATCTGCCCAGAGAATTCATCAGTGTTTACATTCCTCCAGATGCAAATTCAAAAAATGCACTACAGGAATTGTATGAAGTCATAAGCAGAAACATAAGAAAACAACTGGATGGTATTTTTACTGTAGCTGGTGATTTTAATCAAACAGACCATAGAAATTTTTTTTTTTCTTGTGTCCACATCCCAACTAGGGGAAGAAATACCCTGGACAATGTTTATATGAACATTCCTGGCAGCTACAAAGTCTTCCCCATTCCTCATTTTGGTCAATATTTGGTCATATTTCCCTGCTATTCCTGCCAACGTACTCCCAGCTGAATAAAAGGGTCAAACCATCAGTAACAACTGTCAAAGTGGGGACAGATGAAGCCAAGGCTTTTCTGAGTGCACAGACTGGCAAATTTTCAAAGATGCTGCCACCCAGGCGAACAATATTAATCTTGAGGAATATACATCTGGAGAGAGATCTCAACATTAACAGCATCAAGGATGTTGTTGGTGGCAGGAGATCCAGAACATCACAGGCTGCAAAAGCTTTGATCTCCTCAACAAAGAGTCAGCTATAAAGTCTACTCCGCCTCCAGAGGACCTGCCACTGTCAGTATCCACAGCAGATGTGCACAGAATCCTTCTGAGAGTGTATATGAGTAAAGCTGCTGGGCCTGATAACATCACTAGCCATCTACTAAAAACAAGTGCCCCACAGCTATTAATGACATTTTTGACATATCACTGTCACAGGAGTGTGTTACCACCTGCTTCAAGATAGCCACCATCACCCCTATACCTAAAAAGTCTGCAGTGTCCAGTTTAAATCACTACCGCCCCATAGCACTCACCCCATTCTGATATAGTACTTTGAGAAGGAGTTTCTCCAGTATATCAAAGTGATTATTCTAGCCAGCCTTGACCCTCACCAGTCTGCATTCAGAACCAACTGATCCACAGAGGATGCCATCTCCACTGCCCTCTACTCAGTCTTCACACATCTGGAAAATAACAAAAACCTCAGAATGCTGTTTGTTTATTTCAGCTCAGCATTCACTACAATCACCCCATGAAACTGACTGGAAAACTTAGCCCTCTGGGCTTGAGTACCACAGTCCGCAATTTGGATATTGGACTTCCTCACAAACAGACCCCATACAGTTCAGATTGGAAGTCACACCTCCTCCACTCTAGAGCTCAAAACCAGAGCACCCCAGGATTGTGTGCTCAGCCCCCTCCTGTTCATGCAGTACACCAGTGACTGCATTCCCAGAAATGGAGAGAACTCTTTTGTGAGGTTTGTGGACAACACCACCATCATCGGTCGGATTACAAATGATGAGAATTCATATCAGGAGGAAAACAACAATCTTGCAGAGTAGTGCACAGAGAACGACCTACTCTTCAATGCCAACAAAACCAAGGAGCTGATTGTTGATTTTAGAAAAATGGAGGCAAAGACGCAGTGATTAAAACTGCCTAGAAAATCAATAGTACCCATCTACTGAGCATTAGCGATATCGGTGAGGTGAGATGCCTGCGCTGACCCAAAGACAATACCCACCCCAGCCACAGCTTGTTCACTCCGCTGAGGTATGGCAAGCAATACAGAAGTATCCGCTGCCATACCCCCAGACTTCATAGCAGTTTCTTTCCTCAGGATGTGAGACCACTGAAATCATCCTCCAAACTCCCCCACAAAAATAGTTATATTTTTATGACTTGATTATTTATTCATTCATTTATATAACTTTTTTTTTTAGTTGCATAAAGGGACTAGATCTGTAATTTACGTTATACAGTCTTGTGTTGCATAATGATAATTAAATTGAATCTTAATCTTGATCTCTTAAGGGAGATGAGAGACAGAGCTCTGCTTGATAGATACAGTATTAAGATCATTGTCAGACTGGTGCCTGGAGGCAGCCTGACAGAACAATATGTCAGTAAAAAGGTTCTGCTGGAGACAATAGTTGGTCAACCTGGCTATTTCCAAGTTATTCTGGTGCAGTCATAGGTATCTTCAGTAGTCCATATTATTGATGGTGACTAGTGGGTGTGTCTATGCATCAGTCAACCCATGGAGGAACTCACCTGACCTCACCTGACAAACACAGGACATTTAGTAGATTATTTGGAACATCTCTTTTTGTCGTAGTTTACATTCACACATAGCTTTTGTAATTTAGCCATCTGTATAGCACAGCAGATTTATATCTAACCTCTTACTGACACAGTCTTTCCTTACTATTGCTGTGATATATAGCTCACTAACTGCTAGCTACATCAGTAAACTAGCTATGCTGTGGGATTGAACAAGCATTCTATGAAAAATTATGCACACAAGGATACATAATTTATATTTTCAAGGATGTACTGTACACGACAAACACAAAAAAGTTCAACTTTACATGAATGATTAAAACCAGCAGCATTAGCTCCTGTCTGGCTTCAACACAGTTCAAAACACCATAGATACACTTCCTACCAACGTTATATTGATTGATATCCAGTGTGACCAATGGAATTGTGTTTACATGGATCCCTGTTTGCTGCTTGGCTTACTTACTTAGCTTGACTTACTTGCTTGGCTTATGTTAGCTGATTGTATTCTATTAGAAGTCAGGTGATTGACTGAGCATCCCTGAGCTCCCACCCTGGCTGGGCTGGTCTGTTGCTGCCAGTTTTTTTTTTTTTTTTTTTTTTTAAGTTTCCGATCATTTCCCCTGTTAAAACGGGGTCTGAAATTCCAGAATGCAATACTGAAAGAGCAGTGGGTTTGGGTCAAAATGTAGTGCATATTTTCAACTGAATTTCAAAAAATCTGCAAAAGAAAATTTGAGTTAATGCACGTTTCCGTGCACCGTTATGCAAATAGTAGGAGTTAGTCCATTAAAATAAACATTTGGTGGCCCTAATTTCCCAGTCCAGTGCCATTAAACCATTGCAGAAGCAGAGGGCGCACCAAGATGACATAATTAAAACAGGGTCAGTCAAACCTCAAGTGGTGAAAAAAATTTAGAAAACCTAATAGAAATAAAGCATTTCTGTTTCATGTATTAATTTGAGGAACATTAAAATCTCCTCATCGCTCCAAAGAGATCTCATTTGGTCTGCAGCTATTTTTCGACTCTTCAGTCGATTTTTAAGTTACATGTTTCATGTACATCCTGATTCAATTGCCAAGGTTTTTTTCTTTGCACTTTGTCACATTTCGCTTTTATCAATACAATTTTATCAGTACAATATTATCAATCCACTTCAGCCAAGTGGAAAAACTTTTTTGCAATATATCCAGTATTTTTTTTTTATGTCCACTCCAGTTTTTTTTACGCACAAATTGAAAATGTGCATAAGAACAGGTGTATGGAAACCCACCTATCATATAATCTCTGAAAAAACTGAGTTGAAACGCTGAAAGGAGTGTTGAATGTCCACAATGCAAGTTTCAAAACTTTGAAAACACAAATTTGTAACTCTGAAAAGAGCAAAGCAATTATTTCAGACATTCAGTTCTTATTTTCAAATGTCTGAATCCTATTTTTCAGTATTAAAACCATAGTTTTAATACTGAATTAATACTTTAACCACACTTTATTATGCTCTTAATTTACTTTCAACCATTCAAATGCTATTTACTGTCTCAAGATGAGACTAGTAACACAACAGAAATGTCTTGACTTGAAGATCAAGAATGGCAAAGTGAATGCACAAACACTTCCTCTGAGAATTAATGATGTAGAAAGAGGCGGTAGGCACTCACATTGTTGCGGATGCGGCTGTCTCCCCCCGCCTCCAGCAGCAGACGTACTGTTTTTTTATGATTCAGAGCAGCTGCCACATGTAGCGGTGTGTCCCCAGCCTGCAGACACACACACACACACAGAACAAGAGATGGTGGTGTGAGAATGGATCCTTTATCTGTTCAAAACTCCAAAACATCTGTTGCTTGTACAAACACTTTAAGCTAATATATTAACCAGATGCTCTCGTGTAAAGTGAAAAACATAATGCCAAAACAAATCAATTACACGATTTAACTGTATAACTCACACTTCACGATAACAAATTAGACTTAATAAACATACGGTACTTCACAAATGTGATTTTTTTGGATGTGTCTCCTTTACAATTGAAATTCTGGAAAACTGTGTGTCAAATATGACAGGAAACTGAAGTTTTTCTTCCTAAGGGAATACTGGCATGGGAATTACTGTAAATGCACCAGCCTCCTAAACCATATATGATAAAATTGGCAAAAAAGTTCCAATCCAAAGTCCAAAGCCTAAGATTCTAGTACTGCACAATAACCGCAGACAGGATTCTTCAGTATCTAGCTGGTGGTGGGTGATAGTTTTCTATGCAGTCAGTAACTCACCAAGTTCTTCTCTGAAACAGAGCAAAAGGCTCCCAGTAGGATGCGGATCATAGCTACATGGTTGTAGCGGGCTGCCACATGCAGACACGTATCCCCTCCCTAGAAAAAATTTTAGGAGTTTATCAGTTATAATTTAATTTAAAATTGAAGCATTCAGATATATTTAAAAGATGAGTCACAGCATAATATGAAACTTAATTATCATAGAACTATAGAACTATGAGGGACATGAAATCATTTTTACAGGTTGGAGTCTGTATATTTTAAAAGGTGCTGGAAAGGAAACCTCAGTGATGATTCTCTTGTGTTACAAGGTATAAAATTCAACATTTACATGAAAAATGGGGGACAGATACTTAGTTTTCCTCCTAACAACTCTTTATTTGAAGTGAAACATTATAAGAAGTGTCCAAATACTACTCCTCCTGATTAGAATTGACAGCACTGCTTAAATTTATGTATTTATTGCATCCTGCACAAATAAATGACTGCAAGCCAAAAGTTGTTTTTTTTGCATGGGAGTTTTTAAGTTATTGTGCTACAGCTGACTAGCCAATTAGGTATCTAGTCTACAGCACATTTTCCCTAGTGGATCTTTATTTAGCTAGAAAGCAAATGTTGGTTGCAGTTTGTTAGACGTCCGAGGCTCTTGTTGTGTTGTGTCCCAGGCTGCTGTTTGTGTGTTAGTGTCACCCTCAGCCAATGACAGAACAATGATGTTACTGGATTATGCAATTAAATTTAAAATGAAATGATTTGTCTACATAAACAAACAACTGTATTCTGAGTAGCTGTAACGTAAATTTTATTTTTGGTCTTTGATTTTTTCACAAAATAGCACACATGTAATGCATAGAGCTTCTACGTATGCTGTATCAGAAAAAAACATGCAATTTTATTTCAGGTGGACTTTAGGCCCAGTGTCTTACTAAACATATCCCATTTTCTGTGCGGGGAAGTGAAGTTTCTGCACTTTGACACACCACATGGCCATTGATGGTAAAACGTGTCTATGAAACACCTCTATTGTTACATGAGAGCACAAATATCAAAGTTCAGTTGTTTCAAGGGATTTTTACCCCCCTATATTTATCTTGTAGCTTTTATGGCTAGTTAGTACTAGAAGAAAAAAAAAGTTTAAATTCAAACATATGATAAATACACAAAATATGCATTATTACAGTTTTAACAGTATACAACAATATACAAGAACTATTATTATTCCTTTAAACTGTTTATTAAGAAAACATTGGGTAGCTTCTCTGTTCAATGCCATTTGAAATTTTATACCTATGGCTCTTTGGACTGTTAGTCAGACAAAAAAAAAAGCAATTAAAGATGTCACTTTGGGTTCTTGCAGTGGGCGTTTTTTGTGTGGATTTTAATGAAAAAATTATTCTAAAAGAATTGCTGATGGATTAACTAGCACTGGAAATGCTTTTAAGTTTCATCTTAATCATTTTAAATTTATGCATCAATAATTTAACACTAAAAGCTTTATGTATATTATGTCTACTTACACCTAACAAAACTTAACTATTTGGGTCCATTTTCTTACTTACAGTTAATGACAGTATGTCTGAGCATCGGTACTCCCATACTTAAATACTGAAGGCTCCTCATTGAGAATCACCACATGACTGAGGCTTTCAAAGTCAGCCCTCAGGGTGTATCTGACAATGGCTGATGCTCAGAGCCGCCAACAACCTCCTGGATTTGTGGTATGCTGAGTAACAACAGATTCCCCATGAAGCTGCAGATTATATTTGAAATGCAAATTTACAGTGCAGTGTCATAATTAAAAGTCTGCTGTCCCATGTAAACAGTACTGTGGCAGCACTGCACTGCAGATCATCCTTTCTATTCCTTTCTTGCCATCATCCTTGATTTCAAAGCTGCTGAATAAGAGAAAGAAAGTAAATGTAAGTGTGTGAAGAAGAAGTAAAGATACACGTTTGTTCTCAAAGAGCATTTTACATGATGGAACAGCAAACTTGAATAGAAAGTGAGGGAAAAGAGTACTGAAAAATACAGTAACAGGAAAAGTGTAAAAAAAAACAATCAGAATCTAAAACAAAGGAATCACTATGTTCACTAGCTGGATGTGACATCAATAAACTTCCATTTCATTGAACATCCAATACATTCTTTTCACAAGCTTTGGTTCCCAGAAAAGTAGTGGGTCCATCAAAGGAACTAAAAAGCTAAAAGTCCCACTTGTTTTTGAAAAACTTGATATTTAAAGCTGCATTGATTGATTTTTTTTGGCCAGTTGGGGAAAGCGCAACAAGATGTAAACACAACACTATCATATACAGTTGTTATGGTGAATTCAAACAATTGCTTATTTACAAATCCAGCAGACAAGGAGCAACAGTATGAGTTATTTGGAGTTGTGTTTCTGGCCATCTGATGAACATAAGTTCAACATTAAGTCTCCTCTAGCTCTGTTTTGGTCTCCACCAACTCATGAGAAAAGTATCCCGCTCTTTAGCTGCTAAATGCTCCACTATGTTCACCACCTAGTCATAAACTCTGTCTATCTGCTGTTCTTAGGGTTTGCTCACAGCTGCCTGCTAATGACAGAGATGAGGTTGATGAGAGTAGTGAGAGTGAACCCAATTAGTAAAGTTTTGGGCCGTAAAACCAAAGCTAAAATAGGCTAAAATCCGAGAGAAAGCTGAGGGGAACTGGGGGGAGTTTGTAACAATTCACTGTGGGTTTGCCACTACAACGCAACACCTTTCAAACACATTCATGTTTTCCAATGTTCATATAAAAATTATTATTCTATGTGAGTGTATGTACTGTATGAATGTCTGAATGTCTATGTTCCAGAGGAATGCACAACACATACTCCAGGGAAAATAAAGTCTGCCATCTTTAATGGAAAGCTTTTCAGATACTAATTCCAGGCCATAGAGACAGCAGTCCCACACTTCTGAAACCATTACTATCAACATGAAATTTAGCATAAGCAATTAACAGCATTATTTAGCATTACCTGCTATTTCGTTTTCAAACCAATATACCCAGCAGAAAAGACATAATCAAAAATAGAATAGAGGTACAATGGTGTCCAAGCACCCTGGTACAATTCGGACTTGGAGCTTCCAACGCAATCAAGAAGCCAAGAGCACTGACGAACAGGATTTAACAGGTTATCCTCTTTCCCCAGTCATCTGCCAAATCTGCTACTTTGCTTTGCTGCCTTAATGTTCCAACTGTTGTTCATGTCACCTGGTTTTCTGTTCATGACTCGAAATAACAACTTTTGCTTTGATTTTTGACCAACCTGACCTGCCCTGAGTTTGAATCTTGCTTTTGAGTCCACACAACTTGGTACAAAGTGTTACACCTTGTCTTGACAAAGATGAAATAGTCTCCTCAGTCTGAAGCTCGTTGTTAGTATTTTTTATATTAGATTTCTCATTATTTATCTTGCTTAAAAACTAAATAGAGGTTGAAAAAATAAAAAGGGAAGCAGATAAGTTAATTTAAGTATCAATCAATGGAATTATAGCCATTATGGCCTAACCTGAGGAAATGAAACACTTAGATTATTACTTAACACAAAAATAAATTTATATGGGGGTTCAAAATGGCAGCGTAGAAGACGCTCTGCGCCACAACAGATAGTTTCAATTATTTTCGTACACTAAACTGTATTAATCTAGTGTTTTTGCATCAGATATAATAATATGAACACTAATGAATATTTTTTGAGTTGCTCTGACACCATGCCATCGAAAAATATCAAGACATCAAGCAGGAGGGAATGCACCATAAGTTTGCCTAGCCTCCCACCAGGTACAGAAGACCTAATGGCTGCTAGCAAGACCAGTGCACTCAACCCTGCCCTTCGTCAAGCTATTCATGAAATGATGGATAATATCTCAAAAAACATTGACAAAAAGTTGAGCTCTCTATCCCAAATGCTCCAGGCTCATGCATTGGAGCTGCAAAACTTTGGAAAGAGAGCCAACAAAGCTGAGGAATTTTGGGGTTGGAGGAGGCTTCTGACTGGGCCCATTTGTAGACTCAGGCACTTAAGAAGGTGATGCAAAGCATGGCTGAACACATTGATAACCTTGAAAACAGAATTGGCAGAAAAATACACATATTATCAGACTGCCTGAAGGTGTGGAGGTATCCGATCAACAAATTTTTTTGAAAGCTGGCTGCCTGATGTCCTTCACAAGGAAACCAAGGATAAATGGGTTACAATCGAGGAGGCGCAACACAAACAAGCCCTAAACCCGGCCTGAACCAGCCACCCCAGCCTGTCCTCATCCAATTCTACAAATATGGTGATAAACACAGAGTGCTTGAGACTTCCAAACGCAGTGGGACCAACAGACAAGCTCAAAGGTACGAGGGATCTAAAGTATTTTTTTTCCAAGACTTCTCAGCTGCAGTCAGACATAAACAAAAAAGTTTCAACGAGGTGAATAAGCGGCTGAGGGAAATTGGTGCCAGGTATTCCCTACTGTACCTGACCACGTTAAGGTCTGCGCATGACAGAGTTATAAAAGTGTTCAACTCCCATGACCAAGCTATGGCCTTCACGGACAGTTTGGGAAGAGGACACCACACACCTGATGAAATACCGGCTACTTGACTCTGTTTTCATCGGCTCACTTTGGCTCTCTTTGGCTTTCTGCCATCTCCACTGACGTGGGTGTGTGAGTAATTATTATATGAGTAATTATGATGTAAACACAACTTCTCACAGTATGTGCTCTGTTACTTAAGTGGTGCAGCTTTAGCTCAGACGAAAAAGGAAATATAATACTATAATGTGGAAAGAGAAGAAATGTCTCTCCCTTTTCTTTTATACGTTATTGACTGTTTATTTACATAATGGAGAGGCAAAGGGCAATGTATTTAGAGGCACGTCAATCCCCTTGTTTGTAAATGGGGAGGCCCCTTAGAAAAGCTCTCTTAGTGCCCTTGTTATTTGTTATATAGCTGTAATTAAACATCTTCTTAAAAAGCCTACTCTTGATCCAGATGTTTTAGCCACCTATGGACCTGTATCTAACCTTTCCTTTCTCTCTAAGACCCAGAGAAAGCTGTTGCAAAGCAGTTGTGACTTTTTACATAATAATTGTTTATTTGTGGATTTTCAGTCAGGATTTAAGGTGCATCATAGCATGGAGACAGTGCTGGTGAAAGTTACAAATGACCTTCTAATTACATCAGACAAATCACTTCTATTCACCCTATATATGCTTCCTTTAGGCAATATTATTAAGAAACACTCCATAAACTTCCTTTGTTATGTAGATGATCCCAAATTGAAGCCTGATGAAACCAATCAGTTAGCTAAACTTCAAGCATGCCTTAAGGATATAAAGACCTGGAAGATCAGCAAATTTCTGCTGTTAAACTTGGAAAAAACTGAAGTTATTGTAATTGGCCCGCAACACCTCAGAAACACATTACCTAATGATATACTTACTCTAGATGGCATTGCCTCCAGCACCACCATTAGGAATCTTGGAGTTATATTTAATCAGGATATCTCCTCTTCCACATAAAACAAAATTAAAGGACAAGTAGATCCTGTCTCAAAAAGATGTAGAAAAACTAGTCTATGCTTTTGTACTTCTAGGCTGGATTATTGTAATTCCTTATTATCAGGCTGTCCCAGCAAGTCTCTAAATACTCTCCAATTGATCCAGAATGCTGCAGCATGTGTACTGACAGAAACTAGGAAAAGAGATCCTGTTTTAGCTTCTCTGCATTCGCTCCCAGTAAAATCCAAAATAGAATTTAAAATCCTCCTCCTCACCTACAAAGCCCTTAATGGTCAGGCACCATCATATCTTAAAGAACTCATAGCACCCTATTACCTCAGTTGAACACTGCACTCCCAGAATTCAGGCTTACTTGTAGTTCCTAGGGTCTCCAAAAGTAGAATGGGGGGCAAGAGCCTTCAGTTATCAGGCTCCTCTCCTGTGGAACCATCTTCCAGTTTGGGTCTGGGATGCAGACGCCCTCTCTATGTTTAAGAGTATGGTTAAAACCTTCCTTTCCAATAAAGCTTATAGTTAGGGCTGGCTCAGCCTTGGCTTGAACTATTCCCTAGTTCTGCTGCTATATGCATAGACGGCCGGGGGACTTCCCCTGATGCACCGAGCTACTCTCTCCTCCTCTCCATCTCCATCTGTACATATTCATATCCCATCAGTGCTCGTTACTAACTTGGCTTCTTCTCTCTCCCGTAGTTTTGTGCTTTCTTGTCCCTCTCCTCTCTCCTTCTGTTGCTTTCCGAAGGCATTTCTGCCCCTGGTGCTGCAGAGCATGGATCTATGACTGCAAACCACCTACTGCCCCCATGATCCTGCTCAACAACCACTGCTTCAATTATTATGATTATCATTATTATTGTTATATTTAGTCTTATTAGTATTGTTATTAGCCCTATTATTTAATTACTAGTTTTATTATTAGTTTCATTACTATTATACATCTCTATGTGGTGCCTGTACTGTGCTAGCCCCCCCCCATCTCTCTCTCTCTCTCTGTCAGAACTCAGGGCACTCTTGTGATTTGTTTTATATAAATAAAACTGAATTAAATTGAATTGAATTATTTGTAGCAGAGTTCTCGTGTTCTCAGTTGCTCAGCTTCTTAGGCACACTACCAACAACAATGTGCATCTTCTGGGAGATTTCATGACTACAATAAAATACTATGGTTGGTATCATACTGTGTACATGGAATATTAAGGGAAGTCACTCAACAATTAAGACAAAAAAGGAACTGTTAGCTTTGAAAAAGGAAAATGTTTTTGTAGCACTTTTACGAGAGACTTATTTACGTAATGGAGAGGCAGTTATGCTGAGGCAAAGAGGGTTCCTCATGTTTTAGTGCATCCTAGAAGCCATGGAAAACCTTTGGTATCACTTCTTTAGGTTTCATGCAGATGTTTATGTGTTGAGTTTCTGGATGGCTTGCAGTGTACAACGGGGAACAGCTGCATCACTGCTTCAGTTTCTTAGCAGAAAATCTTGAGGCATTGTAGTAGTAGTGCATTGTCCTTGAAAAAAAAGAGAGACAGAGAGATTTTGTTGGTTTCATTTTTAAATGTATAGGAATTAAGCATGTAGGCATATTGTAAATAAAAGAGACAAAACATATTCTTTTGAATGTTTGCTGTATTATGAAATTTGTGGAGGTTCTGCCATAGGTGTGTTTGTACAAGAGTAATAATATTCATGCTGAATCAAGCAGTTCACATACTTCAACTTCTTTATATCTGTTATTTATTATCAATCCTAAAACCAGCTTAGACACACATTACCTCCAACAACTACACTAGACATAGACTGCTGTGAATCATGGGATACACTAGGCTCTGAATATCACTTCAGAGCAGTATTAGAAGTGTGTATCAAGTGTGGGTTAAATGTAGTGTTGGCATATTTCAAACAGGTGACACTTCCCTATCAGCTGGTGGCACATTGTGTAATCAAATATACTGACATTAGTGCTCAGGACTGCAAGTGTCAGTATTGGAACTGTTCCAGAGTGTGAGTGCGCTTCTGTGTTGTGTAGTGTGTGTGAATGTAGCACATTTAAGTATCATTACTGTCTTCATCTGTTTCATTTCTATTCCTTTCTGCAGCCCCATCTTGCAGATCATCTTAGTCAACAGGGCAAGGTAAACCTGGAAGATAAACAACAAAACAAATTCAAAGTGCTGCACTGTCATACTGCATCAATTAATACAGATGAACTATGAGGTAAAGACTGTTATACTGATGCTGATGGTATTTTACATGGATGAGATGTTTTTTATGTACTTTATTTACATATCTACTTCCTCACTAGAGGTTTTCATCATACACACTACTCAGCTACTTTGGGTATCCTGATTTAATCTCATTCGTTCTCATCCTCTTCATAACCCCCCTTGCCTCCTCATAATGCACATTCACCAAGGCACATAACCCCTAAAAGAATAAGACATTTCTACATTTCAAATATTTCATCCCGGCACTGCTACTGTTACATTTCATCTGATACATGTGAGGCCAGTATCCTGAGACAGCTTGTTTAATAGCAATGCTAATTACCAGCACATTTGTAATAAGACTTTTTGAGGAGACACTTTTAGACTCGTCCTATTGGGAAGGTTTCCTTGAGATATCATTACTCCAAGGACAAGACAGTCCTCATCATTGGAAGCCTTTTCTCTCATATAACTGAAACATTAATATGGTAATACGTAAAACCAAATAGTTAGCATTTTTTCAAAGTGTCTTTTTGAATTTATCATCTGTGACAGTTGTAATTATTGGCTATTTAACAGATTTAGATTTACCGACTGCTTTATTTCTGCAGTAAAAATGTCAGACACGTTATGAACTAATTTTCACTTGTCATTAAATTATTTTCTCAGATTCAGCAAAAGACATGATACTAGCTTTCACAAACTCCTGCAGGTTAAACTGGGCAATCGAAACACTGTGAGGGCTGACTAACTCTGCAAAAATCATCATCAGATTCCACAACCCCCATTTTTTTTCAAACATAATTGCCAGAAATAAATACTAACTTATATCCTAGTCAATATGGTAACAGTTCCCAAAAATACATCTGCCGGCCTTCTTTCAGGATTAGGTTAACTGCATTAGACAAACAGTGTTTAACGGTGTTATGATCTTGAATTCACCGTAGTAACATTATCTGTCAAGTTATCAAAGATATTAGCTAGCTAAGTAATGGTAAAGATTTACAGGGGGGTATTAGAGCTAATGCTGAAAAACACACCAAACCAAAGTGTCATGACAGCAAGCAGCTAAACTCTCAAAATAGAAACTAATTTGTTGATCTTTAAGCAGATGCCACTTAAAATTTCACTCACTTTCACCTCAGCACTCCTCTTCCATGAGCAGTAGACGAGACGCGATGATGAAGCAGAGAGCTGTTCTGAAGTGTAAATACATGGTGTTCGAAACAGGGATGGCTGCCAGCCTCGATTTTTTGCACAGTATATCAGCAACTTGTGCTTGAAGTGCTTGTAAAATCTCATCCAATTTGCAGCCTTTTTTGGTGATACGTATTGTTTTTTAAAACGGACACTGTGAAATCAAAGAAGGAAGTCAAGTGGCCATCAAACAATGTACGAAATTGGACCTGTGAAAGATAATTATTGAAAAGGAGGTTACAGTGAATCTTTTGACACCAATTTTGTCACCCTCAGTCACAAATCCACTGTATAGTATACTGTTCGATTAGTATGAAAAAACTGTTGTTGCATGTTTTGTTAATTTCTAAAAAAAATTTATAGGCAGAAATCGGTGTGGCCTATACCAGGAGATACAGCTAAATATAGGTAGAACATTTATGATATAAAGCATTTGATTGTGTGATGTACAGTTAGTTATTCGATAAAATTCTTTTTTATTTATTATAGCACCGCCCCTACAATTGACATGCCTGTGGGTCCTTGGACCCCTAATAAAAATCTGTGTTTCAACACCATTGTTGCTTGGACCAGACTTGCAGGCAAGCATAACAGCGTCCAAGCACCCTGATGTAATTAAGGACCCAGAGCTTCACCATACAAGGCAACTGAGAACACAAGACCATTGACCAATCGTGCTTTAACAGGTATATGGCTGTATGTTTGTCTGGGCTCAGACAACCTCTGACAGTGGACACTGCTAAGATTTCCCTGGGACCACCTTGGACCACAAGGACAGTTTTGTTTTTGAAATCTTTCTCCACCGTGTCCGAGTTTACTCCAAGGTCCAAACCACTGGTAATACTCAAGAACAGAAGGGCCAGATTAGACTTTGCCAGAATCCCTCTAAAAAAGCCTGCCCAGTTCTGGAACAAGATTCTTTGGACAGATGAAACTAGGATTAAGCTGTACCAGGATGATGGGAACAAAATAGTATGGAGAAGGAAAGGAACGGCTGGTGATCCAAAGCATACCACATAATCTGTCAAATATAGTGGAAGTAGTGTTATGGCATGGGCGTGTATGGCTGCCACTGGGTCACTGGTGTTTATGGATGACGTGACTGCTGATAGAAGTAGCAAGATGAATTCTGACGTGTACAGGGATATACTATCTGCTGATGTCCATGGGTTCCAGACTTCAGGCAGTCATTAACTGCAATGTATTTTTATAAAAGTATCAAAAATAATCCTCATATTTACAATTATGTTGGTCTGTCCAATTACTTTTGAGCCTCTTAAAATGGAGGGACTATGTATAAAAGTGGATGTAATTACTATGGTACTTATGTACCTAACTGTATATACAGTGTATGTTTTGGGCTTAATTGTAGGTCCTATACGCTGGTCATATGTTTAAAAGCATTTTTTTCATGTAATTGTGACTGTTATTCAATGTACAGTTACCAAGAAGCCCCACTTTTTTGCCTTTCTTCTTCATTACTATCTGTTTTAAGTGTCTTTTTTCTCCTTCTGCTTAGGAATGGATTTAAAATATTAATTTATTTATCTCTTTACTTTTATTTATTCTCTTTTTTTTACCTCTCTTATGCCAAAAAGAGTTCAATAATGATGTGTGACACAGAGACTTGAGTATATTGCCACTGTTCAATAATATTCTAGTAACAAAAGATTCACAGGAGACAGACTGGTCCAATATTATGGCTAGTCTGAGCCTTCCTTTCCAATGAATGGGAAAGTGGTCTCAGACTTTTGCACCCCATTGTATGTTACACAGTTTCAGTACCATCATCTAATCAATGCCTAATGTCTAGTTTACTGTATTTTAATTCACTGTAGACTGGACAAGAGACCCACCTAGGTATAACTGGGGTGAAAGGGTAAAAAAAGCATGAACTTCCCACGTCATCTTTTGAACACACACACGAGAATGAAAACAATGGAGCTTATGGGAATTGTGGTCTTCATTTTAAAAACACTAGTACCAAGTAAACCAGTAGAACAAAAGCTACCACTTGTCTGAATCTTGACCTCCTTTGATTAACTTAATTTCACTGAAAAGCACCAGTTATCTGAAAATGTTAAAGTGATGTTTAAAAGTGATATGTTTAAGAACGAGATGAGAAAGAATTTACATGGTTCTTGCTGTCAGGCCTTGAGCCTCCGAGGAGCAGAACCTTGGAACTCTGAGCATGACCATTCTGACATGCAAGGTGTAGAGCTGTGTTCCCTGCCTGGAAAAGGAGGGGGAAAGAGCAAGAGTCAAAGTGTCAGAATTTATTGGTTTTCACCAAGGTTTTTTGCTATCACACATATTACTCAAGTGGTTTCATCATGTCAATCAGGTTTACTGTGTATTGATGCTATGGCAACACTCTGCATCTAACAATCATGCTATTACTGTAACTCTCCCCATGTGTGTCTACAGAGGTATTTAAAGTGTGAGCCAGATATAGGGATGTATATAAACAGTTAATCCTTAATAGAAAACTTGAATAGAGCTCAAAGTTTTTATCTCTAACAGTCTGTGCCATGACATCATTTTGTAGTGAAATAAACAACTATTAAACACACTGAAAAAAAGTATATCCTGACAAGTCAGGTATAGTCTGTAACTAGAATTTATATACAATAATTGTCACTTGTTAAAAATGTAAATCAGTGTGTTCATAAAAATTTTCACAAATGAAGATACTAATATATTTTCCCAGAGCTTTCAACTCCATCTCAAGGTCTTCATTAATGGATGGTGTTTGCTCGGGAAGGAATGGTGTTGAAATGATGATGGTAACAGAATTTGCATCTGGGATGGGGTTGAAAGTTCCAGAACTCTTCAAAACCTTGAAGACAAACAACTTCCAAGGTCATGAATGAACCTTTATGCTTATTTAAGTATAACATTTCTGTTGGACACTGGCCACTGTGGCCACAAGTGGCAACTGCAGGATAATGACACAATTTCTTTTAATTCGACAAAATTCCTTTTGAGTCACTTCAAAGACATCATCATTGGGTAAAATGATTAAGAATGAGTGAAATGAGATCACAAGCAGGAAACAAGAAACATGTCACCTGGTGAGGTACACTGTTTACTTCTTGTTTTGCTTTTGTAATAAAACCACTGAAATGTTTATGTGTGACTCGCCAAAACATACTATAGTGTAACAGTAGCACAAAAAGTGTCTTAAAGTCAGTGAAATGTCTCAGTAATGTCATTTACACAACAATATCTATCTGGACTAAAGTTTCCTAACATTAGCCACCATAAGCTACTGATCACAGCAGACTAGGTAAGGATGTAGCACCAAAATCCCTGAATGTACTTACGTAATACAGATTTTTTTTTTTTTTCTTGTTTATGAATTTTTTCATTTGTAAGAGGAAGAATGTGTTATTTCTACTTTCAAAAGTAGTAGTGTGTTACTTTAAATTTCTCAATCTGGATAGCTTTTTGCTCTGTGGTACAATTGCTTCATTTTGTGATGAATGTCTCTTGCATAGGAAGCACTGAATGACATCTGAAGGAAGGATTATCGGAATAGAGCTTCCAGCAGACATTTTTAATCAATGGTCTGGTCCAAATTTCACCTTATTTTTTGCATGAATGTTGGCTCCAGTTTTCACAAGCAGTTTGACAGATTGGCTGAAGCCATGCCAGGACACTTCATGAAGAGCAGTGTTGCCATCCTGACAGAACAAAAGACAAAAAGCCACATTAACAACAGCTAGACAGATGCACTGGACTTTATGTCAACATAAATCTTAGAGATTCTTGCAATTGTAAAGATTCTCTTCCTTCATAACTAAAGATTTTAGGGAGCCCATGACAAATTTTACTGGCACAATGATAAGACTGCATATGTACAACAGAGTCATGTTGTGCCCTCTACTCTGCTACTTAATTTCTCAGACACAATTGGCTGTCACTAAAATGCAATTTTAGGTGTGGCAAGGTTTACCAGTCCCATAACACAAAAGACTGTATATATTTTGCTATTCTTTTCATGTATTGATATTATTTGTATATACTAATTTAAATTTTTAACTCTTAAATTTTTGGACTCTTCTTAAGTTTAAAGCTACTTTTCTCACCCAGGCCCTGGAAGACAATTTCATGTCGTCATATGTAGCATTGTACTGTAAAAAGTATAAATGAAACTGTAGTGAGATAACAATAAAAGGTCCTTGTATCCTTGTACTTTTCAAGCATCCTTTTACTGGTCAGAAATTTTTACCATAGACTGTTGATCAACTGTGATTCCTCAAAGTTGTTTATATGTTGTACTACCCTTGTTCAAAAATCGACGTTGGCCAAACAAAAAAGAAAAAAAAAAAAGAAAACATTTCTGAACACAAAACTGCAATCAGAACCAAAAACACAGCTTATGCTATGGCCAAACAATAAATGGAAGCAAATCATGATCCACCCTCCTCTCTCTGGTTTGTTGGTCTATAACAGGTGTCACTGATAGGTGCTGGAGACCTGCCATGACTTCTGTAAAGAGACATGTTCAGGATAGATAATTTAAGTGCAATGGCCCCACATGGCCTATATGAATCATTGTCTTGTGCATTCATTTCAAAAGTGTTACATTTTTTTTTAAAACTGTTAGCTCCTAACTAGGCCTTACTGCTTTTGGAAGTGTGTGTGTTGTTTTTTGTGTTGGGGTGACGATTGAGTCCCTCCTCTCATGTATGCAGGTGTAACTGTTTTCTGTTGATGGTGATCACATGATGTGTCCTTTATAAAGAGAGAGTTCACTGCTGTCACACATGCTTCTGAGGAAGCATTTATGCTGAAATTATTTGTCAGGCTATTGTTTTAAATACATTTACCTAAAAGATTATCATTTTAGGTGATTCTCTTTTTATTACTATGGAGTGTCACCTCGATTCCTGTCTTGGCTCCGGAGAATGTAGACACTGTTTTTTAGGGAAAGCATTGGGCTGAAGTGCACCGGTTTCCTCTTGTGAACTACTTGCAGATTTTACACATTTAAAAAATACCAGAAAGGAAGATATTATGCCCACTGATCATCAACAGCAAGTTAAAATTGAAGTAGATATGATGAAATATACTTGGAAAACTGGAATTTAGATATAAAGGCCTGATTTTCTTTGCAGTTGAGCAAAACTGGCCACAGTGTAGTGCCTTCATTTACACTTGTTTTTAAAATATGACGTACTACCAAATATTTTGATATATGCTATGGTTTTACAAAATGTGACAGTAAGTTTCAATGTTTCACATGTACTTTGTGACTATCAAAGATCCAAAATATAGACTTAATTTTCATTAATTCTCAATGAATACTCAAACCCATCTTTAAATTTCACACTATTTAATTAAACAAAAACTTGGGTCACTTTGTAATGTGTTATATGGAGTTTCTGGCTGTCTTTGGCCACCAGCCTAGAGCTGTAGAAACCTCATGACAACAAATAGTCTGTTATCCCTTCATTCATTCTCCAAATTGGATTTTGAATGTATTAAATTCTATGATTCTGTGTATTCCCAGTCGTAACTGGTACTGGGATGCGATATGTAGAGAAGAAGCAATCATTATTAAGTGGTCAAAAGTAAATAAGTTATGGGGAAAAGGGCTTTATTAAATCTTTCATGGTATTACTGACAATGTTGCGTCTAAAAACACATGGAAAATGCCAGCCCTGCTGCTCTGTTCCTTTTTATCCAAGACGTTTGGGAGGTTGCACTACTGTTGCAACAAATGTGTACAACCACAGCATCACTTTCAGTTGTGAGTGTGCTTGACAAGCGTCTCCATTGACAATAATGAATTTTTGCGTGCAAAAGACGCTACATCTGAACTGCCCCTTAAGTATCTATTAAAATATATACTCACCATGCACTTTATTAGGAACACCCATATACCTGCTTATTCATGCAATTATTAGCCATGTGGCAGCAGTGCAATCCATTAAATCATGCAGATACAGGTCAGGAGCTTCAGTTAAGGTTCACATCAAACATTAGAATGGGGGAAAAATTGCATCTCAGTGATTTTGACTGTAGCATGATTGTTGGTACCAGATGGGCTGGTTTGAGCATTTCTTAAACTGCTGATCTCCTAGGATTTTCCTGCACAACACTCTAGAGTTTAGTCAGAATGGTGTGAAAAACAAGAAACATCCAGCGAGCAGCAGTTCTACGGAGGGAAATGCCTTTTTCATAAATGAGATCAGAAGAGAATGGCCAGGTTGTAGGGAGCTGACAGAAAGGCTACTGTAACACAGATAACCAATCTTTACAACTGTAGTGAGCAGAAAAACATCTCAGAATGCACAACATGTTGAACCTTGGTGCGGATGGGCTACAAAAGCAAAAGACCATGTCAGGTTCCACTTCTATCAGCCAAGAATAGAAAACTGAGGCTGTAGTGGGCATAGGCTCAACAAAACTGGACAGCTGAAGACTGGAAAAATGTAGCCTGGTCTGATGAATCTGGAATTCTGCTGAGGGATGCAGACGGTAGGGTCAGAATTTGGCAAAAACAGCATCAATCCATGGACCCGACCTGTCTAACGTGAACAGTCTGGGCTGGTGGGGGTGGTGCAATAATGTGGGGAGTGTTTTTTTTCCTCTTACACTTTGGCCCCTTAATACCAATCAATCATGGTTTGAATGCCGTAGCCTACCTGAGTATTGTTGCTGACCAAGTGCATCCCTTTATGGCTACAATTTACCCATCTTCTAATTGCGACTTCCAGCATGATAATGCACCATGTCACAAAGCAAAAGTAATCTCAAACTGGTTTCATGAACATCACACTGAGTTCAGTGTATTTCAATGGCCCCCCAGCTGCCAGATCTGAATCCAATATTAGACCTGTGGGATGTGGTAAAAATGGAGATTTGCAACATGAATGTGCAGCTGATAAATCTGCAAGATTTTGTAACGCAGTCATGTTAACATGGACAAGATTCTCAAATAAATGTTTCCAACATCTTGTGGAACCCATGCCACGAAGAACTGAGGCTGTTATGAGAGCAAAGGCAAGCCCTACCCAGTTTGAGTATGGTGTTTCTGACATCAAATGATCAAAAAACAAGGTAAAATATGAGTGTCCATGGTATTAGCTAGACCTATGTGAACAAGCCATCTCTATTTTCACTGACTCTAAATGGACTACACTCTACTTTTCATGGGGGAATGACGTTAAGCAGATTACAGACAAATTTCCCTGTGATCATCAGATGATTTATGATGGCTTTGAAATTGCCCCTGTTCCTCTGACTGACTGTAACAGTGGTACCATTAGCCTCTGTGTGTGTTTGTATGTGTGTGCGCGTTTGTCTTTTGACTTGCACCTTGTCCTGTCTGTCCAGTGCACACCCTTCCTGGATGAGAGCACTTATAACGTCACTATTTCCCACCACGGCAGCTCGGTGTAACGCCGTCTGCTCCCCCTGTCAACAGAAACAGAAACACAGAACACTGTGTAACAATACATGACAACAGTTGGCAACAGGCCAGGAAAACATTCCACAGAAAAAACATTCCATCACGCAGAAGTCTTGGAGCTCAAATATATTTTTATTGGCTGGACCACAACAGCGGGGCCAGTCCTAAAAATGCAAATGTCACTAACTCACCGACTGACTGAGTCATGAAGTTAAACCATTGGTCAGCCGAATACCGCGTTACTGAGTGGTCAGCCTGAGTGGTCAGCCAGTTGACTGTTGATTTCCTCATTGGTCATTGCTCTTGCAAAATGAAATGGTACAAACACTTTCTAATAAATCATGAGGGGGGTGTTTACTTTTACCAACTTAGTACCTTTGTTGTTCGATTTACCAAGTTTTCAGACCCCTTTAACAACTTTTTTTTTTTCATAAAAGCACCAAGCCACAAATCTAGTGACTTTTTTGGATAAATCTTCGCTATTTTCTGTAGATGTATGTAATACTGAGCCAGTATTGCTCAGCGAGCGCAAAGTCGGGCTTTCCCTCCGCAGGCACACTCTGGTCTCATTCAATTGACCGCACAGCACTGACATAGATGTGAATGAGCTTCTTATGTTCGCAGCACAGCCCATGTGTTTAACTTATGTGTAAGTTGTGGTTGTAAAATCAGGATTTTAGCAGTGCTAAGCAGCAGCTTTGAAATGGCTTGGAAGCAACAGCTGGTTAACATGCAGTCCTGATGGGCTGTGATTCAGTCACTATGTCATACGTATCCCATTGTCTGACAACAGAAACAGAAAAACATGTATATGCTATATTAAAATACCGTGTATGTGAGTACAGAGAGTAGGAAAGAATCAAACAGAGAGCGGTCCAGCCATATACTAGGTTTGGATATGGTCTTGTGTCATAAATCCTGGCTGTTGAAAGAGGGTAAAATGAGGGTGTCTGTATGAAAATGGCTGTGATTCCTAAACAGTTAATGTGATATCTTTGTTAAACCCTTTGAATTAAAGCTGATTCTACACTTCTGTCAGAAGTCTGTACTTCAATCACATCTTGATGGCTTTGTTTCAAATCCATTGTGGTGGTGTACAGAGGCAAAATTACAAAAACTGTGTCACTGTCCAAATACTTATGCACCTAACTGTACTAGGTTTTGACCTCTTCTTGTTACACTGTTACTTCACAGTGCTCTTGCTAGATGTTTTCATGCCACAAAATTCATAAATCTTACTCAAAACTGTATTATTTCCTGAACTGATTGCCTTTAATAAAAAAAAAAAAAAAATTGCATATTAGGTGTTGGAAAATGCTACTGAAAAGAAATAGTATGGTTATTAGGGATTTTGGTTTTATTTCAGCTTGCTTTGATTGGAACAAACATATGGATGGACGTCTTTTGGATGTCACTGAACAGTTTAAAGATACGATCCATGAAATTAGCCTAGCTTAGCTTAATGACTGCATTTTGATGGAAACAATACTGCTCAAAAGAAATACACCGTTCAACTTTTCCACTGAGGGATAGCTGGTCTGCATGCCCTTATTTACATACTCAGAAAGTCTCGATCTACACTTAACAAATCGTTAAACATTTTGGCAAATACGCTTACTCCCTTTTTCTGACAGTGGGATGAGAAAGCTAATATCAATTTCACATCTAGCATAAAGACTGAAAGCAGAAGGTACTAGAATTGCCGCCTCACAGTTGTATGCCTCAGTTAAGTTGCAGTTTACATCCATGTCTGCCCAGACTCAAATAATGAATGTAGTGACTTTGAAGTAATTTAATTAAAAAGGTAGTAAGTGTAGTTTGTCATAATTAGCAGATGAATTCTTGAGTTATGGCCAAAAACTTGTTCTGTGAGGTCACAGTGACCTTCATCTAATAAGCTCATCCTTGAGTCCAACTGGACGTTTGTGCCAGACGTAATGAAATTCCCTCCAGGCATTCCCTCCTGATATATTGCATTCACAAGAATGGGACAGATGTGAGGTCACACTATTCTTGAGCTTTTACCATCAAAATCTACTCAGCTCATTCCTGAGTCCAAGTGAACATTTGTGCCAAATTTGAAGAAGTTATCTAAAGGCATTACAGAGAAATTCTCGTTCATGAGAATGGGAAGAATGGACCGATGGACAACCCAAAAACATAATGCCTCCGGCCATGGCTTTTGCCTGCACGGAGGCCCAAAAAATTAGTCTGGCTCTGTCCAAAGTTTAAAATTACACCTACCGACATCTCTAAAGCTCAAGAATTACCACATTTTAAATCCTGCACAAACAGAAATGTAAAAATAAAAATTCATGGTTTTAGGAGGAGTTATGTGTTGCAACTATTTCCTGATGAAGAACAGTTTGTGCCTCCAGTGATCAAAACAAAAACCTGTGCACACCGGCCAAAATTGGCAACCTGTGCTGTTGTTTCAAGAAATAGTCAGCAAATAGCATGTTACTCCCCCTAAAATTTTTGTGTACAGATTCAAAAAAGAGATATAACATGTTAATAAGGGAGCTTTACAGGTATTGGTAGGTATATTTTTCAACTTTGGACAGAGCCAGGCTGCTTCCCTGTGCTTCCAGTCTTTATGCTAAGCTAAGATAATCACATCCTGACTATAAATAGAATAAATGTATTTTCCAAAATGTTGAACAATTCATTTAAATACTATTTGGTTATGGTGATTTTAGGTTTGTTTTTTTTCTAACATATTGTAGAACAAACTCCTTCCTTTATATGTCTACATGCAGTTTAAAGGTACAAACAGTTAAACTGGCCAAGCTTAACTGCCAAATGTTTTGGGGGACCAACAGTGCAAAAGAAATGCAACTTTAAACATTTAGAAATTAAATCTCTTAATTTTACTCTAAAAAATATCATTCACCCTATAGTATAATTATGGAAACAGTAGGTCCAGCTGATAAGATCACAGAACATTGTCAACAAGGTAGATAGTATGAAATATTAAACCCTCAGTGCTACAGAAGGTGTGTTTTCCTACCCCTGAGCAACTAGTTCATCCTATAGACATCAGTAAGTGGACTAAATTAAGATAACCTTACCGTTTAATATATATTCTAAATAGCACTAAATTCCCCCAAAACAAACTATCCCTTGACATGCTGACAGTTTTGTAAGCTGTTTTGTAAGTTTTAATTAGCAAAGCATGTATTCCAAATCTCAGTAGAGTTATTAGTGACTTAACCAATAATGATGTTAATGTGATCCCAATGTACCAGTTAATCTCAAATACTGTAGCTCTATTTGCTGTTGGGAGTCCACTGTGGTCTGTATAACCACATGAAAACAGTGAGTGTACAGTCCCAGAAAAAAGGTTCAGTTCACATTTATACTCAGCCATATATGGAATTCCTGCACACAGAGCAGGTTAGTGTTGAATCAGACTTAGCAAGCTTGGTTTGACATGTGATTGTTGGAAGAGCATAGAGCAATGATTTCCATGGGAAAAAGAGGATCAACAGGAGGGACAGGAGGAGAGGAGAGTCATTCCAAGCTAGATAAGAACTGAGCCAAGCGTAGCAGCAGTGTTGGATGAGTGGCGGATGTTCAGGGAAGGAAGGATGGGGGAAAAGATTTCTGCTTGCTCAGTAGGAGCAGGTTTTGCTAACCTCTTTCACTCTCCCTGATCCTCCAGGCTCTTTCCCAGCCCTCCTCCACTGTCTTCTCCCCTCTTGCTCCTCCTCCTGCCCCAGTCAGCACCTCCTACTCCCTCCAGTCCTGGAGCATGTACTGCTACATGTTGCGGAGCTCAATGACCACAGAGTGAATTTGGCAGCAGCAGAGACCTGGGTTATTACTATCTGTGGGGAAGGCGGACTTGCATCCTGAGGGGAAGCCTACAAGTGGGTAGTCCACAGAGTCCCACTCAAGGCAACTGCAGGTCATTAAACTACAGTTTTGTTTGTGTTAAAATGAAGAAATTAAAGTCTAAACAAAATTATTATTCCAACTTAACAGAGCTGAAAGCAAAAAGAGAAGCAGCTGCTGCTAACCATCAGTCAGGACTGTACTGCAAGTTGGAAGTGAATGAAAAGTGTAAAATGCCCGACCCAGCAGACCAACAGATGAATCTACTCACGTCATCTTGGATGTCCAGGTCACAGCCAGCTTTGAGCAGGATACGCACAATCTCAATGTGGCCTTTATAGGCAGCCAAGTGCAGC
Organism: Xiphias gladius; assembly: GCF_016859285.1. Lineage (NCBI taxonomy): Eukaryota > Metazoa > Chordata > Actinopteri > Istiophoriformes > Xiphiidae > Xiphias > Xiphias gladius. Next base: position 22,477,583 of record NC_053403.1, on the reverse strand, counting down.
GGGCTTCTGCCATACTGTGGACACAAAACACACAAACAACTCAACCCACTGAACAAAACATCACAGTGCAAGTCACATAGAATAAGCACACAAACTCCCCAGAAAAGCAGACAAACTTGAGTAAAAGAAACCAATGCATCTTTCTACACAAACCAAGTCATAGTCCAGTGAGTCAGATATTGCTGCAGTATAAGTAACTTTGGACATAGCTGGTGGCACGACTGAAGACAGAGTACGCTACATCGCAGTAGTAATGAGTCAACTGAAAACAAACTAATCCTTAACTGAAGGTTTAAAAGAATAGTCCAAAATCTGCATAACTGTTCATGTTAGCTGGGTAATGAATAAACTCTGCATCCTGCCAATATAAGGATCTGTGGGAAGGCACTGAAGCAAAAAGGTTACTTAACTTAGGGTTGCTTTAAAGGATCTGTTTGCCCAAATTACAAAAACTAATTTTTTTACTTACCTCTTGTTGTAACTAGCAATTGCAGATGGCGTTATATAGTTTTATTTTCACATCTAAGATTTTAGCTTCCATCCCAATACAATGGAAATTAGTGGAATTTTATTGGTGGTACTCAAAGCGTGGAAATTTTTTTTAAAAACAGCAAAATTTCTGCCCAAGAAATAGTCATAGACAGCATGGTCTGTGGATTATGCAGAGTAATTGGATAAAGAAAAACTCATTTCAAAATTTAATAGCAACATAGTTTTTAAATTTCCAATGAGCTATAAGCACCACAAAAATTAGCCCATTACTCTCCACTGTATTGGGGTGCAGGGAGAAATCTTTAAGACAGATATTTCAAAACCAGGGACTGTGGTATAAAAACATCAAAGACATCTTCAAAGAGTCTTAAAATTAGCCGTAAAATCTGACTTAGAAGAATACTTACCAAAAAAAATTAATCAAAGTCTTAAGTGTGATTTTTAAGTGCAGACTAGAGTGACTTCTAAGTGTTGTAAAATAAGGACTACAATTATGTCTAGAGCTGAAACAGTTGATAAACTGATTAGTTAATCAACAGAAAATTAATCAGGCCCATGAGATTAATCAATTGATTAATCACAAGGGCCTGAGCACCAAGGGTGCCAAGGCCAGTACGGTACAATCCCTGGCACTGAAGGTGCAAGGAACCTACTGTTTTTGTAGATATTATTATTATTATTATTAGGGCATGAGTAACTAAGGTGCAAGGGACCAAATGTGTTTGTAATTATTATTATTAGAGCCAAGCACCAAGGGTGCAAGGGACCTTTTATTATTTTTAGGTCCCAAGCATTAAAGGTACAAGGAACCTATTGTTTTTGTAGAGAGTATTATTAGGGGGTGAGTAACTAAGGTGCAAGGGACCAATTGTGCTTGTAGATATTATTAATATTATTATTATTATTAGGCCCCGAGCATCGGAAGTGTAAGGGGCCCATTGTTTTTGTAAAGATTTTTATGAGGGCTTGAGCACCAAGGGTGCCAGAGCTGGAACTGTCCCTGGCACCAATGGTTCAAGGAACCTATTGTTTTTGTAGAAATTATTACTAGTCCGCAATAAATTACGAGTCTTTTGAGTTTTTGTCGAACAGAATGTGTGGCGTCATGGGAATTTTGATGTTTCACCATGAAACAGGAAGTTGTTGTGACTCAAATATACATTGTCCAATCTGCCCCAAACTTAACATGTTTGATAAGAGTTCTGGCTTTAAGACATCTACATGTCAATATTCAGTTATAGTCATAGTGCCACCTCATGGCAACAGGAAATTATATTTTTTATACTTTGACGTACTCCCCCTAGCGGCTTGACCACATCCACCTCAAATTTGGTCCGAAAGATCTAAAGATCCTGATGCTAAATAGAGAAGCTTTTGAGTTTTCGTCAAAAAGCATTGTTGTAGCAATTTGCATGCTAGCTGTGGAACAATAAAGCTGTTGTAAGTTGACTACTCAACTACCTAGTTGCTTAATTTGCAAACTGTGAGTTTTCATCACACGGCGTTGCCCTGGCGGCATGGCGAATTTCATTGTTGTGAATTTGTATTTGAGAGACTATGGTTGCTTGAAAACTCACAAAATCGGGCACACAGAAGTAGTGAAAATTGATATCTGATAAAGGTTTCAGGATTAGATGTGGCAAAATGGCTCGATAGCGACGCCCTATGAAATTTCAATGAAGTAGCCCTCATGGTATGTTTCACCTAGATGTACGAAATTCCAAGCCAACACCCCTAACATCCACGATGGTGCAAGTCCAATCAACACTGCCTGCAGCATAAATTATCATTCCTTTTCTACACAAAAATTAATTGCATTTTTGAGGGGCTAAAGGTGCTCGAAAAGTCACGAAACCTGGCACGTGTCAGACGTGGTGAAAACATATGGTTTATGGGTCTTGTGCATGGGTGTGGCAAAATGGCTCGATAACACTTCCTCCAAAATTTCAATGAAATAGCCCTCGCAGTACGACTTTCACACATGTAGGTGAACAACATGTATGGAAGTAGGTAGGCAAAAAAAAATCTTCTTAAATGCCAAAAATTCCCTGGTTTTAGCTTCTCCAATTTCAGGATTTGCTTTTTTCTCTCTTTTACATCATTGTAAACTGATTATGTGTCGATTTTGGATTGTTGTTCGAGACATTCTGAAAATGTCAACCGGGGAACTGGGAAATTATGATGGGTATTTTTCACTATTTTCAGACATTTTATAGTCAATGTGATTAACTGAGGAAACAAGAAAATAATCTACAGATCATTCAATAATAAAAATATCTGTTAGTTGCGACCCTAATTCTCTCTAGCCAAAATGCACTCCTTAAAGCACTGGATCAGACAATAGGAGCTTTCAAAGGTCATGGACCATAGCTCCATCAAATCAGTCATCACAACCTCATGCATTTCATGATTAATACCCTCTGAAAGACCACTATTCATTGTATCTAACATTATATATCCTTTCAAAATGCTGACAATATCAGTGATAAATTTTTTTCAATTAATCATGTATAGAAAAATTTTAAATGAGTTAAAGAAGGAGAAATTAAAATTTAAGTGATAGCAAACACTATTCTATATAGAGATTGTCTGTAAATCAAATAGACTTTGGCATTTCTGGTTTTCTGAAAACACACAACAGAGGGGTCGACCTAAAATAGTATATGTACATTTGGAATCAGCTTAATTTGTCATGTTTTCATATTCACTGCTTCTTTTTCAAACTCAGCAAAAAATATTTTATAGATCTTACTCTGAGCAGCTTTAGCAGCTCTAGCAGATTTTCTAGTGCAGATGGGCCTCCTCACTTGAAACAAAAAACACCTTTGCTAACTTAACTTATAAACTTAATACTTAGTAAATAACTTAACTTAATAAATAATGAATACAAACCACGTCACGGAAAAACATTAGAGGCACTTCTTCACACAGCAAATACCATATACCGTATTTATTAAGTGTGGCTAATGCTCAGGGCATACTGTTATCTACAAGCTAAATTTATTACAAGATTACCTGAGTGGCTTACCACCACAATTTCCTGCTGGAAACCCTGCCTGGGCCAATAAAAACTATTTTCCTGGATAGACACTGTGTGAAGTAAGGAAATATATTTTAGTAACTGACACACTGATAATGGAAAACGTAGCAGTTGGAATCCAGCAGTGCTCTGTATTATGCCATGGAGGGTGAGATGACATAAAGAACATCAACAGCAGGAAATTCCTCTCCAGCTCTCAACAAATCTTTATATTCTGAACATTACATCCAACATAATAACTGCATGGATAAGATCAGGATTTCAGGTCAACATTCAACTTCAAACAGAAAATCCAGGCAATCTCTTTTAATCTGTAGTTATTCTGAGTAAATACAGTTTAATTACAGATCAAGTGTGTTTCCCACACAAAAACACAAACTGCATCACACCCCAAGTATTATCTCAATGTTTGGAGGGTTTTGCTTTATTGGGAGTGGCTTGGCAATTGCATTCATATGGTCCTCAGATTGTGTTACACTGCGTTTTGCTTAAAGGGAAGCCACAAACCCAGCTCAGGTAAACAGCAGGCCTCAAGCTAGCAGGGAGCTTCTGTTGTCTCCAGAATGACTGGAGGTCTGTTTGTGACTATGAGTTGTTTTTTTCAGTGGCTGCCGGTATGTTGGGTTCACTTGTTAATGCTCTGTTGGTTTGTGCTGTGGAAATTACCCAAATTAATTTTGTTTGAGTTATTTTCATTTGACCTGATTAGACCTGCTCTACAGTCTGCGTGGGTGTTTACAGACTGTACTTAATTGACATCTTTCTCATTCTCTTGATAATTTTGTTGTTCTACCTCTGGGTCTTCCACTAACCGGAGGGTCAGTGGTTCGATCCCCGGCTCCGCATGTTGTAAACAGAGTACATGTAGGTTTGATAAAAAGTTTTAAGTCAAGGTCCACTAACTAGCTTTTTCTGAACTGGACTATCTATCTGCTGATGAAGACCATGTGATGTGGTTCAAAACACCAGAAAAAGCTAGTAAATGGACTTTGAGTTTAGATTTTTTTAATGTCACACTACCATTTCCAAGGTTGAGAATGAAGCTAGACACATAATATATATATGCAGTTGAAAATAATTGCTGAAGTGTTCTTCTGAATTGTTCAAAATGTGTTTCATTGTTTTACTAGTTCCAAATAAAAATTCAGACGAAAATCAACCTTCTCATTGAGTGGTTGAAACAGTTGGCCTCTGAACTCTCCAGATTGTAAGCCTGGAATTGATCCCGTCGCAAATACCTAAATGCAGCTGGTTGAAACATAATCATGAGCAGGAGCACATGTAATATTGTTATAGCTGTTACAATATGACGCCATGTGTTCATGTTCCCATGGAAAATTGGTATGCAGTACCAGAACAGAAAATGCAAAGCTCATCAAGCAGGAAGTTTAGACTTTAACAACTCCAGCCTTTTCTCTCATAAATGTGGAATATACTGTTTGAAAACACTAAAAGTGCTAACAAAAGAGTATAGACATAAAATCTGTGTTGCTTGTTCAAGTATGTTTATCTATAATAAGAATCAAAGCAAGGAACGAAATAACACTGTACTGTAATAATAAGGCTGACTAGCTCTACTCTGCAATACAAGAAAAATACTGTTACTTTATTTACATGTCCCTGCTCCATAGCACATGGACCATGAAATGGTGAGGATCTTGACTTTTTGACAGGGACATCTAGGTTTCCAGCACTTCCATGTTCAACAATGCTCAAATATTTAAAAAAATAATAATAAATACATTCTTTTTTTTCTTTTCACATAAAAACCTTAAGTTCAATGTCAAAACACAAGCAGCTCAATAAGAACTTTGCTTTAAAAAGTCTATTAGCCATACTATGGTTTGAATGGTTAATCTAATGGTTGAATGGTTATTTAACCAAAGAATAAGTTACTAATATTATGAATCTGACCAGCCATATCAATGCCAACTTTCAGTATTTTACATTTTTAGAGACTCTGTGCTATGGAGACAGTACAGAGTATCAGATAGACTACCAATCTGTGAAAAGAGTTCAGAGGAAGGGTTACATCATATCTTGGTAAAAAAAACTTTTAACTTTGCTGTATTTACTGGAAATGTGAGACCTGGGATGAAAGAATAAAGCAAGGCCTCAGGGGACTCTGTTGCCTGACTGTCTGTCTATCTGACAGTTTTGTCACTGTGTGCGTCTGTGTGTGTGGCTCTTACACTCAAAGCTGTGTCAGTGTGATCCATCTGGCCAAACAGCAGTTCAGCTGTAATACTGGTTCACATCTGGGCACAGTGTTTCCCAATAATTGATTTATTTTTGGCGGCACGCCGCAATATCAAAATTGACCATCAAATACTGATTTTCTATTTTTTTTTGTTTCAAATGGGTAAAATCTTATTTCATTGTAGAGCTATGCAAAGCACATTGATTCACTCAGCCCCTCCTTGCCCTACTCTCGCTCCCTCTCTCTCTCTCTCTCTCTCTCTCACAAACACATTGACAATGGCACCGTTTGTGAATAGCCCCTCCTCTCCATGCACAGCCTTGAGTGAAAACATGATTATGCACAGGATGAAGGATTGTTGTTGGCTTTTCCTTGCAGAGAAGACGGCTAGCATAGTCTCTCTGAATGTTTGCTCCCTAAATCAAGATGAATATTGAAAGATATTTTCAAAGACTCAAAAGAGCTTGTCCTAAGGAGGAGCAAAGATAGTCTGGACCAGAGGTATTTGCAAAACATAGAACCTAGAAACTTAGAAAAAACACATGGGAAAGCTAAACAGTCCAGCCAGTGTGATTAGCTATCCAATTCATTTGTTTCAATATTTCCAGACTTCAACCAGTGCTGCTGTGGCAGCTGAGCAGCAAGAGAGGGTCAGGAAGGGATAGTTGTAGCTAGTGAAGAGAGAGATGTAGGAGAGGAGGAGGAGGACAGCAGCCAACATGCTGCTGTGGGAGAACCAGCTGGGGCAGAAGTTACAGGTGAGATTGACAGCAAACACAGAGATAGAGGTGTATATATTGTTCAGTTGTTTATTTTTCACAAAGTACTTGGCAATTAAAATATTTGCAGTGGAACACCTCATATATGATGCTCCATTGCAAATACATATACATATTTTGTATTATACATACAAAAAGTATTTGCTGTTGCTGTTTAGTTGTATAAACATGGAATTTCTAGGAGACAGGGATAACTTTGCAGTGAAAGGAAAGTCTGACTGATGACTCAGCCAACCAAAACACACAAACTAAAGACTAGCTGCCTCTGCTATTTTTAATATATCACATCCATGAGTCACACAACTTAGTGCCACAATGGAAGCAAAACAACACTCTAAAGGAGCAGACACTATAATGTAGGCCACTAACAAGAAAGATAACCAGTTGGTTCTGAACCTGAATTCATTGTGAGCAACATGATCAACGAGTCACCAATACTGTAATTCATCTGAGCCCAGTTCAATTCCTATAGAACTGAGTGACCAGGGATAACAAGCTGTGGACAAATAAAAACCCGTTGGACAGAAAACTTTAACACAGTTAAACTTTCAACAATCTTCAGATTTCCCTGTTTCCTTCCATTGATATGTTTGGTCACCTTCATAACTTCACAACTTCACAGTTGATCTAGACCAGGCAAAAATAAGTGCCATTGTTTTAGTTCTACTCCATTTCGTGTTAACAATGAATCATTACAACTATAACCAGAGGAGTTAACATAAAGTCATACTGTATGTTATGTCACATAACTCAGTCATAGGACAGTTGTGATGACCATCATCCTGCATCATCAGCGCTACTTGGAACATTTCGGGTTGACCACCCTGATGGCTGACAGGAAATCATACAGCACTTTACTACAGTTTATGTTTATTCATCCTCTCTGATATCAGAAAGAGCTCACAAAGAAATATTTAGCTATTACCTGAGACTGCAACTCACCCACATTATCAGAAATCCTCTGTGGACTGTGAATATCCTTATCAAATTTCATGGCAAGCTGGTCAACAGTTGTCAAAATACTGTAAGCTGTTTGTGGACAAAGTCTCAGATGGAAAAACCAACTCTTCAAACAGTTGACACTGCCATTTGTAAGCAAGCTAAATTACAAACAAAACACAAAAGTAATCAACAACACATTAATACTCACCTTGGTGACTGCTACTTTTGCACCCCTGTTGATCAGCTGGACCACATTGTCAGCTTGTCCCTTGTGTGAAGCTATGAGGAGGCGCTCGGAGAGTGCAAGGACCTCAGCCACATCCTGCTGGCTCATGAAGCAGGGCGAATGATGCTGCTGTCTCCAGACACAGTGCTGCAGATGGTGGGGAAAGGCAGCTGTGGCGATGGTCTCCGATGCCCTCCGATGCCCTCTAACTCATGGTGAGTTCCATTGCAGACAGAGGTGTCAAACAGGAGCATGGAAGGCTACCAGTGCTGCTGATTCTTCTGTTTCTACAAACTCCACAAACTGCCTGGATACCTTCCCTTCATCCTCTCAGCTGCAGTGGTAGGAACAGGAAACACATGGAGCAAAAACAAGCCAGCATGTGATGTGCCCCTAATATCTAGCTGGAAAACAGGAAAACAAGGGAATGGGCAAAGTGGACTGACATCCCTACTGTCCAGGTTGCTAAACCCATATGCAGTCCTCATGGGATCATGTAAGCTGGACTGAAATGAGAGCTACAAAGAGGGGTCAAATTCGGTCACTGAGTGCCTGCTGTACAGTGACGCAAGCCCTTCATACACAATGAAACATGAAAAACTGCAAGAAAACCGTCCTAACCACCGCAAACAGCACAGACACACTTCTGTGGTTTTGGTCTATCCACAGGGAAGACAGTGACTAAAAGTAAAAAGGGTGCCAAACCTCAAATGTCTCATCTTATTTCTCATTATCATTAAAATCCATCAACTGAAAGACCTCAAACCGTCATACAGTATATTGTCTCTCCAAGCTCATTTGAATGCATTCTTGCCTAATTAGGCATTTTGTGAATCTCCCGAAGAGATCCTGTTATCAACCAGTTTGCATCAATGCACTGTAAATGACTGTTAACATTATCTGTAACCTTCAGAAAATGGCCCTGGGCTCAAGCCAAAGCCGTAAAAATGTGTAAAAACATCATGGTAGGGAAAAGCAGAGTAAAAGGATTGATGCAGACATGAAGTTTCTGTTGGACTATTCCATCTAAATTTTAATTATCACCCAGCAATAAAACTCTCATCTAGAGAGACTTGCAAAAAGTGCAACAGCACAGTAGACTGAGCTTTGACTCAGAGGAGCACTCTGTAAACAAACCAGTGGTAACAAAGTTAACAAAAACTAAGGCTTATTACTATTTGGGTTTTATTTTCATAGCTTCGGCCATTGATTCTATCAGTCAGATTACAAATGTGTCAGTACACTACTTTTACTACACACTATGGTTAAAAATTCTTATGATATTTTTAAACATTACTTTCTTCATTAGTAGTTGATTAGCCACAAGGATGCACCTTTCTATTGGTCCAACAGCAAGACAAGGAAACAAGGCTCCTTGTCTATCTAGCTCCAGATACTCCGACCATGAATATGCTATGCTAACATTAGACCTACTGAAGTACAGCCAGTATATTGCAGGATAATACTTGACTTACAAAGAGGAAACAACCTGCATCATGATCACACACATTACATTTTTCTTCACGGGTCAGCTAGTTGTGTGTAAGATCCCAGTAGAGCTGAACCACTGTTCATTGTTTTGCGACTATTTTTGCCAGTATTTTGTTCTACGTTTTTGCCTTTTAAAAAGGACTAGTGCAGTGCCTGCTCAAAACATGCTTGTAATCTCATTAATAGTTTTATTCAATCATGTAATCGTTATCAAATTTCCAAGTCACTGCTGTGTTATGACAATAATAATAATAACAGTAATAATAATAATAATAATAATAATAATAATAATAATAATAATAATAATAATAATAATAATAATAATAGACCCTATTTGTCAGATACCTGATCAGAAAATATTGGACCACATATTCAAAACGACTGTTGTATCACATATACTCAACTTGCAAAACTATTATGTACACCTAGATAAAACTAAGGCAGCCTCCCTTCATGAGGATTATAATGTTCAGTCTTTGTTGAATCTGTTTGAAAGAGGTGTTTGATTTATTTTAATGGTCATTTTGGAGGCTGTAATTTGTGGTGCTGTTGACCTGTACTGTACTGGGTTATACTGAGAGGTTGATGCTAATATTTTGTCCATCCCATTTATATGAATTAAGGTTGACAAAATATTAGGAACACAGTTTTATCTAGGTGTACCTAATAAAGTGGCAAGATTCATTTAATCATTGTGTGTCATAGTAACCCAATCCCTGAACTGGAGAATCAGTATTTTTACTGAAGAACTTGACTTAAAACTTAAAATGGGTATGTAATGAATTTATTTCATCATTGGAGTAATATGCAGTTAAGAAAACCACTGCTAAATGTATTTTTGCATCAGCAAGGAAAATCTAACAATGTAATGTTAGTTTGAGCCATTTCTCACTCATTACATGGCGGTTAAAGGAAACAGAAAATATACAACAGCCGAATTAACACAGTAAATGACGCTTGGTGTAACTTCACAGTACCATAAAAGTTTCGGCGCATGAATTACTTGTTCTGCCCGTCATTAATTGCAATATATCATGCTTGGTTGGGGATGAAAAGTAAACAAAGCGGTCTAAAATAGTCCCAAACTTTAGAAGATCATGTGGGAGGTTTTCTAACTTTCCAGGTAATTCATGCTTTGACTAGGCGCAGCTATCTTTGCAATGCGCTGTTGTCCTAATTGATTACGTCGATTAAGTGTATGCATTGCCCAAGCCCTAACTGACTGTTGTTTATGTTTCTCTTTTTATGTTTTTTGAGAACCACTAATCCAAAAACCTTCACAGTCAACACCGCACTTCCTTAGGTCCTCAACAATACACATATGAAGATTGAAGTCGATCGGATGAGCGGCTGTCAAGAAAATCAAAGGACAGACAGACAGTAAGACAGAGATTCCTCCATTTATGGTTAGATGATAACTATTAACGCCCAGCAGGTAACACTTACAATTAAGTTTGTGAACTCCAGAACGTCTTGTAGACAGGTGGGTCGGATCATAAACTCTAAAATTCCACACACTCTTGATTACTTATACTCATTTTATTGGCTGGACCCCAACAGAGAGGCCAGCCTTACAAACACGAATGTCCATGACTGACTGAGTGATGAAAGTTACACCATTGGTCAGCCAAATGCCAAAGTGAATTGGCTTGAACAGTTTCTAAGTCATCAGGGGGACATTTACAGGCAGTGCTGCCAACTTAGCTCGTGTCACTAGATTTACCAAGTTTCAAAGCTCCTTTAGCTACTTTAACTACTTTTTTTCAAAAAACCACCAAGCAACAAATCTAGCAACTTTCTGAATAATACTTAGCTACTTTCCATTGAAGAGACTCGCAAGTATTGCACCACGAGTGCAAGTTGGGCTTTCCTTCTGCAGGCCCACCTCTCTATTTGTCTCATTCAATTGACTGCATGGCACTGACATGGACGTGAATAAGCATCTAACTTTCTCTGAGTGATCACTTTACAAATAAATATAGCCAAAATCAAGGCATAGCCGTTGTGTTTAATGTGTGTGTATGGTGATTTTGTCAGATGACGTTGCGGTTATAGAATCAGGATGTTAGCAGTGCAGAGCAGCAGCTTTGCAATAGCTTAGAGATGACTCCTGGTTAACATGTAGTCTTAATGGGCGGATTTCAGTCACTATTTCATGTTTTTTACGTTGTCTGACAACAGAAAGAGAAAAACATGTCACTGAGAACAGCTTTATTGGGAATTCGGCTGTATTAAAATATTGTAAATGATAGCTTAGAGAGTAGGAGAGAAGCAAACAGATAAAGGGCTGAAACCTGCAGACACCTGGCAGAATGCAAATACGGTGCGCTGAAGTCATGATTATGCTAATTAGCATATTACGTCATCTAGTGACATTTAGCGACTTTTATAGCAGGCTTTAGCAACTTTCCGAAAGTACTTGTTTACAGCAGTTCCACAACAGTTTTCAACTATGTCCTGAATTTCGTACATTGACTATATGCGGTCCAGCCATATACTAGGTTTTGACCTAGCCTGTTTCTAATGTTTTGGTCCTCAGACCTTCATCAGTTATCAGGTACTTTTTCACAGCAACAAATACACTAACATACGGTATCTGAAAACATTAATGGGTAAATAAAATCTAAGAGACTGTGCCATTAAGTAATTTTCAGTCAATGCTCTAATAAAACTCAAATAAAACTTGAGAACCAACCTGCTTTTGTTTATGATGTTAAAAGTGATGGTGTAACTTCTTTTGCAGTCCAACAAAACTATAATATACTGTTCACAGTTTAGAGATCAAACTGCAAGTTAGTGCACCTGAGATGATGATGATGATGATAATAATAATAATAATAATAATAATAATAATAATAATAATAATTTCTCATTGGTTGGTGTTTGGTGGGACGAAATTAAATCAATTAGTCTGTCTTTAAGCTGTGATGGATGTGTAGTGTGGGTGATCATTTTATTGTATATCTTAATTTTGTCATCCAAATAATTTTGACTGACCCTGGCGATTCTTTTGTAACCATCTGAATGCTTATGGTTATGCCTCACTGGACCCATTTTAGCAGTGTTTAGGTATGGGGTTTGATAGGATTTTTTCAAATCCCAAATCCTTTTGAATTCCTTATTAAATCTTTTTAAGTAAATTTTTTAGTGGAAAATTAAAAAATCTGTTAGTTTAAAAAGTGTGCTTTTTTTATTTTATTCAGCGCAGTAATTTGGTAATTTTAATTATTATTTAGGGACAAATTAACAGACAAGCCTAACAATGTAACTAATACTGTATAAACTACAGGAATTAACTATCAAACTAAACAATGGACATTCTACTGTGGTGAAGGGGTTTTGGGCCTTCACCGCATTTTTAGTCTATGCTCTGTGACATTCACTAACCCTATCCTGACTTATTTTGCTCCTAACTGGGGGGCTGTGCTGCAGCTGTAAGCTAAAGTAAAAACAATTCAATAATATTTGTTCTACTTTATCATTAAATAAATATCAACTAGAAAAACTGCTGATGTTTTGCATACCAAATTCACTTCACAGTACCTGAAGGCGAACTTGGTGCACTGCTACAGGTCACAGAATCTACAGGTCTGAGAATACAGCGGTAGTTTGAGGCCAAAAAGGTCTCAAGTGATCAAAAATGGCACATTATTACTTTAACATGCTCGACTGTAGATATTTAAACAAAGGACTTGTCTTTCTTCCCTTACATTTTGCAGGTGTTTAATTTTACTTTAGAACTGTAAGCTGGTCCACCATGTTTGTTGTTAACGACAGAATCGCTGATTTATCTGTTTGTATAATGTACATCATCGGTCTTTTTTTGTTTGCCAATGCCTGTAATGTCAGAAAGAGAGGTAAAAGAGACTAACTAAACAGCAAATGAATGAATGAAAGATGCAATAAGGGATACATGAAGCTTAATGAATCCAAGTATGTTACCAACTTGAAACAGGATCGAAAAGGGAACAGACTATCAGAGCCGATCCCTAGCAGTGTTGGAGCATTACTGCGGTCCTTGTACTTTATTTAAGTATTTCCAATTTGAGCTACCTTATACTTCTACTTCACAACAATTCAGAGGGAAATATTGTACTTGTACCCCTTTCATTTATCTGACAGCTTTAGTAACTAGTTTATTTACAGATTTTAATATTACAGATTATATATGACACTACCCAACAATATACAGTATAAAATTGTTACAAATCCCATCCGATCCCTGGAGTCTAATCTGTGATAACAATCCCTCTAATGACTGTATTTTTCATTACTGTAAACCCAGCAGAGAGTGGGAAAACATGGTACAGCTGACATCAACAAGACTGATTCACAGCGCCTCAGGCATACATGGCTAAATCCAGAGAGAGAAATGGATTATTTCTAAGACTTTAGCCCTTCATCTCAGCTCAACCATAAAACATAGCTGTGCAATACAGTTTCCCTGCCAAATCATTTTCACTGGACACAGTTTCAATTTTAATACAGAAGAGTTAACACACCTCTTACACAAAATCTCTGGTAAAGTAATACAAGCACCCGCTTTAGTGCACAAGCCTAAAAGTTATATACCAAAAGTTAAATAGTAACTGTTCTTGAAATCTTTTAAATATTAATATTATCTTGATCTTTTTTAAAAGGTAATCTCAAGAAATTACTATCAAAAAGTCAGAATTATTGTAAGTGGTATTCAATCAGATTGACAGAGGCACAACCATAGCAAAAAGGGTTGACTTTTTTCTCTTCTATTTGTTTTGAATGAAAGTATCGGCCTGAAGATGAGCCTTATGAGCTTACAAATACAATGGCCCCACAGCCACAAGGGTCAACACATCCTGTTCTGAATGAGCATAAGATAGCATAAAACTGACCAGGGCTCCTATATTATACATGCAGTGACCCACCTGCAATCTCCTCTATGGGTGTGTGCACATTGTCTGCAACAATCAATGTGTATTTATAACTGGTTTTAATGTTTGTGGCTGATTGTTGTATTAGTGTTTAAACTGACAGAATTCTAAGTTTTTGTGTTTTCAAAAGATATAGGGTTTGTTTGTTTTTTTAAAGTTTGTATATTAAAAAAAAAAAAAAAAAACCTTCAACCTGAATACAGGCTGCTTCATATTAATTGTTTTAAACTCACTTTCCACTCCATACAATACTGCTCACATATAGAGTATAGTCAAAAACATGCTGGAAATGTATCCCCAATGTGTGAAGTCCAACACTGCACCACACACCAACCTAGAATGACCAGAAATGGACAAGTGTAACCTGATTTCCTTGGCAACTCTGGAAAGAATAAAATCTATAAAGCTGCCCACAAACAGTGGACAAAACAGCACAGTGTTGTAGTCATTCAGAATGACATGCAGAAGTGACCCAACGTTTGTGCTTGACAGAATTCCTAGAAACATTCCCAAAAATCTAAATTCATTCCACAAAAAGCGTGGAATGCCAAAGAATGCATGAAAAAGCTTTTGAAAAAAGCATTTGAATGACTCCTTCCTGCCAGCTGAAAATGAACAAGATTAAGCGAAGGGGGGAATTCTCTCCCTGACTGCATTCCAGTTGATTCTCCAGAAGATCTTGTTCAGTCAGAGACCCACACACACAAAGACTTGCAGTCGCAGTTAGGCTTCTCACACGCCACTAGGCAACAGAGCTTTTGTGCAAACTTTTAGGAACTCAGGACTCAGTTTAAAAACAAGAAGTGCGAAGCCCTCAGCTTTTCAAATGGCTCAGGGAAGAGGGCCTGGAGAATAATTATTAACCTGCTCGCTCCTGAAAAACCACTTGGTCATGCAGACACACTGCTTCGTATCTGTGTTGTTTCCTACCCGTAAGAAGTTATTTGTTAGAAACACAATTACAGTGACCAAAATTACAAATAACAGGAAAATACGTATAGCAGCAATAGAGCTGTTTGCATGTTACATTTGTTTTTATACTGTATGAAGTGTTTGAGTCAAAATTGTCTGTAGGTGCAAAATGAAGCCATTAATACTATTCTATGTAGGTCCAATCCTGTTCCATAAATGACTAACCACAAATATTTGAATTTTAATTAATTAATTAAAATTATCAAATTGAAAATCCCATAAAAATATTAACGTTTAAATATTATGCAATTATATTAAAACCAGATTTACAAAATAAACTGAATAACAATGTAATGAAGGTAACTGGAGTACTTTATTGCCAGAATATTGCTTTGGAAAATATTACAACAACAATCAAGACTGTTAATTAATATATAACAGGAGCTTATTACACACTAAAAGCATCAACCATACAGCCAGTACTCTTTGCTGTTTGAGCATAACAAAGACATAAATGGTAAAAACCTATATACAGGTGTGTGTGTGTCTTTCTTTGGTTGTGTGGACTAATATTTTTTTGAAACCATTTTGGCATTGTGACGACATGCTGGCTGGTCCTCACGGCTTCAGAGGGCTGGGTTAAGACTTGATTTTAGGGTTTAATTTAGAATTAGGTTTAGATAGATAGATGCAGTAATTTATTAATCCCAACAGGTGCCATCTTGAAACAGGGTTAGGATAAAGGTTGGGGTGTTTAGTTGTGATGGTCAAGGTTAGTATCATGTCCTGCTCTTCTCCTTAGGTCACATTTTCCATAGTTTTGTCATTTGTTGAAGTGTTTCCTGTTTAATTTTGGTTTCACTTACGTTTCCTCTCATTTCAGATCCCCACTTCCTGTCCTTGTGTGTTTCCCCAATTGCTACTGTCTGCCCCACAGGTGTCACCTGTGTCCAATTGTCTCCCCTTTCCTGGTGTATTTAGTCTCTGTGCTCCCTTCCCTCTGTGCCAGTTTGTCTTTGTTCCTTGACAAGAATTCCAGGGTGGAATTCTTGTCTTCAGGGGTTGGTTAATGATGTTAATGATAAATCTTCGTTTACCTGGATGACATCCTCATCTTCTCAAGATGAGCAAACCTTATCTGGAGAAGATGAGGACAAGACCCCTGACAGTACAAGTGTCAGGGGTATTCTTTCTCACACTTCCCCACAGGATAACATGTTGCACCCCTGCACTTTCCTGTCCAGGAAGCTATCTCCCGCAGAGAGGAACTACGATGCGGGGAACAAAAAACTGCTGGCAGTCAAATTGGCGCTGTAGGAGTGGAGGCACTGGTTGGAGGGTTCAGTAAAGTTATCTTGGTGTGAACCAACCACAAGAACCTGAAGTACATAAGGACAGCTAAATGAGTTAACCCCAGACAAGAGAGGCCTGCCCTCTTTTTCGATACATTCAACTTTACTCTTTCGTACCATCCAGGCTCCAAAAATATCAAAACTGATGCTCTGTCCCGCCAGTTTGACTCTGACTCCTCCTGCAAGCTCCCCTGTTACATTTTGCTCTCCTCCTGTATGGTGGGGACAGTTACATGGGGAATAGAGGAGAGTGTCGAGCAGGCCAATGTTAACACTCCTGCACGGGACAGTTACCCTCCGAACCCTTCGTTTGTTCCTGTTCGTCTCTGCTATCAGGTTATCCATTGTTACTCCTCCCTATTCTCTTGCCATCCTGGGATAAGGCAAACCATCTTTGGTATTAAGCAACGTTTCTAGAGACCATCCATGGAGCTAGAGGTCAGAGAATATTTGGTAGTCTGTCCCTTGTGTGCTCGGAGCACAACCCCTCAGCACCCTCCTCCTGGTCTCCTGTACCCCTCTGGCTGTTCCACATTGCCCCTCATCTGATATCTCCCTGGACTTTGTCACTGGACTTCCACCTTCAGAAGGTAATACCACCATTGTCACAGTGGTAGATAAATTTTCTAAGATGGTGAATTTTATTCCTCTGCCTAAACTGCCCTCAGCCATCTCCTTGGCTGCGGGACAGAGGGTTTGGTTATCATCCCAGGACCTTCACGTAAGGTCCCAGGACCAGTCACGACCATCTGTAAAGTCATCAACCCTGTGGTCTTTCGCCTTAAGTTTCCCAGATCCTGGAGGTTCCATCCTACGTTTCGTGTTTGCCCGCATCAAACCTACCAAGGAGAGTCCTCTGGTTCCCACCTCCAGGGGTTTTTGGTGGGGTTGAGATACTGTCATGTCCTGCTCTGCTCTGTAGGTCATGTTTTTCTTATTTTTGTCATTTGTTGCAGTCTTTCCTGTTTTATTTTGGTGTCACTTACTCCTCCTTGTTTCAGTTCCTGCCCTCGTGTGTAACCTGCCTTTTTGAAATGTCTGCCCCACCCCTGATTTGTGTCATCTGTGTCCAGTTATCTCCTCTCTCCTGGTGTATTTAGTATCTGTGCTCCCTTCGCTCTATGCCAGTTTGTCTTCGTTCCTTATGACAAGAATTCCACCCTTCTCCTAGTGTTAGTGTTCCTGGTTTTGTTTGTTGATAGCATAGTCTTGACCTCGTCTTTTGCTCAGCCCTTTCTGGATTTGTTTGCCTGCCCTGTTCTGCCTGTGTAGCGACCTCTTTCCAAGTAAGGCTTTAATTTTTGAGGTACCCTGAACTGTGTCCTGAGTCATGCATTTGAGTCCTCCTGTATTGTGGTTACCAGTGTCTCAGTACGAACTGGTCACGATGGACTCAGTCCACTCTGCGTCTTTGCAAGCTGCCATCCAGTTACAAGGCAGACAGATTCAACGGCACGAACTGCTTACCTCTGCTTGTCATGGAGTGAGGGAGCTTAATGAATGTCACAAGGGCTTCTAATCCTCCATCAGCAGCTAGGTAGGTCATCTCAATGATCAGTCCTCTTGCACTGTGGTTACCAGTGTCTCGGATACTGTAAGGGGCATCATTTGTCAGTGATGCAGGTAAACTTTTTTGAAACAAAGGGGGGTTCTTTCTTGATCATCTTATATTTCTGCTATAAAATTTATAATTTTGAAAAAATGTTTCAGTGTAATTGAAAACATTTGCAAAACAATTTGTTATATGTCCAAATTGTCTATTATCAATCATCATATTACTTCATTTTTATGTTGTAGTTCTCAGGTGTTTTTTCAGTGTTGTTTATGTCTACTTTCGATGGAGCTTGGCTTCTTCTCTCTCCCATGGTTTTGTGCTTTCTCGTCTCTCTCTCCTCTCTCCTTCTGTCATTTTCTGCAGGTATTTCTGCCTCCAGTGTTGCAGAGCACTGGATCTGTGACTGCAGACAACCGAATGCCCCCATGATCCTGCTCAATACCCCCTGCTTAAATTTTCAATATTATTATTATCATTATTATTATTATTATCATTAGTCTTATTATTATTATTATTACTATTATTATTATTAGTTGTATTAATAATCCTATAATTAGTTTTGACCTTTGACCACCAAACTCTAATCAGCTAATCCTTAAATCAAAATGAACATTTGTGCCAAATTTTAAGAAATTGCATCAAATTGTTACTGAGATATAGCATTCACGAGAATGGGACGGATGGAGAACCCAAATCATAATGCCTCCGGCAATGGCTGTCACTGGTACTGATGCATTTTTACAAACAAAAAACAAACAAAAATTAAAATCAGGTATCATTGCCAAGTTTGAAAAAGATCTTGATTTTTATTTTTTTGCCATATGACCCAGCCCTAAAAGATATCCTAATTAAGATTATTAAAATACGGATGTGATGTGCTTAAATGTAAAACAGAAGGATTGTGTCTGTTATTTACTATATGCTTTCATTGGTTGTCAGTCAGACTAATATCTAGCTACAGATTTTAGCACCATTTAGGAAGACACCTAGTGGTAATATAATATCATTTGCATATATGGCCCCTGATCTTCATCTAAGTCACAAGTATAGACAAACATATGTGCTTAACTTAATAACACAGGAAAAGTAAAGTCATGTCTGGGTTTTTATTAACTGATCAAACCTCTCTGGCAGCAATAACTTCAGACAAGTGCTTATGGTAACTGCAGATTAGACAACGTTGCTCAACGCTGAGGAGAAATTTTGGACCATTCGTCCTGACAGAACTGCTTCAGCTCAGCCATATTCTTAGGATGTCTAGTGCGAATGGGTCTCTTGAGGTCATTCCACTATTTGGTTAAGATCTGGGCTCTGACCAGGACTCTCCAAAGGCGGCTTTTCTTTGTTTGAAGTCATTGTGTTAATTTTACTTTGATGTTTAGGGTCATTGTCCTTCTGCATCACCCAACTTCCACTGATCTTTAGCTAGCAGGCAGCCACTCTAACATTATGCTTTAAAATACCTTGATAAATGTAGGAATTTATTTTCCCCCCTTGATGATGGCAAGCTGTCCAGAATGGATGTTTTCAGGGCTAAATTACACCAAATGTAGCATATCGGTGGAAAATGGTACAGATTACATAGAAGAGTAAGGACGAGAAAAATAATTACAGCAGTCTTGAATAAAATGACAGAGTAGGTCTAGAGAGGTTTATTTGGCTTTAAATATGAGGTAATTGCATGCTAAATGAATAGAAGGGCCTACTAGACTTTAAATAAGCTTCCAAGTAATAGGCAGATTACATTCAAGCTATTAATTTACTGGAATGAACCTATACATGGGTCTGAATAGATGGAGGTGGGATTAAACTGGTCCATCAACCCCTGCAAAGTGGGATGACGCAAAATAGTGATGTGAAGAAGTGATGAGAATGACAAAAATTCATATCAAAGAGCAACAGCAAAAGTAACATTAGCTACAAGCCTTGATTGAACTAACTGAAGCTAAAGACAGATACATTTATGTTAGCTCCTTGTGCAACATCATGATAACATTGCAGAGTTGCCAAAATATGAAAATAACTCTGGCCACCTATAATCTCATCTCTTCTCATGTAGTGAGAGAAAAGATGAATTATGTTAGATGTTGCAGTAGCTCCAAATGGCTTCAAAATCAGAAGTTGAATGGTCTACCCTCTTCTTCTTACGGACCATGTGAGTCTTTTACGAAGATCTAGTTACAAAACTTGTGTACACACACACCCACACAAGCCTCACATCTTGTGAAAGTAAGATTTCAAGCCTAAAACTCGCAAAACAAAGTTTGCAGGCAGACACCTAAATGCAGAAGCTTATAAAACTAAGATTACAGATAAAAAAATTCTGTTTTCAAGGACACTTTCTTGAATTATATACTATTACAATCAAACCAGAGGCAATAGCAGAGAGTATGAAACAGACATAAGGTTCTATTTTACTTGAGTCGGTAAAGAGGACTGAGTTTTTTATCAAACACCTGTTCAACGAACATTACCTTAACCATTAATTAGTCCAACAGTATGTAAAGTTATGTAATTAATCTACAAATTGAAAAAAACATTTAAGTTATCACAAGCCAGGTGCTAGCCTGGAGTACAAGTCTAGAGTACAAGAAGGACAGGGTGACCTGTCCACACCCAGTGGCTTCCTGCCTTTGTATCACCCTTCCCTGGAGGGTAGGGATGGGAATTGAGAACCAGTTCCAGTTGAGAACTGGTTCCAAATTGTCCAAACCATTGGAATCACATGCCTCCGAGTTTATCAGTTCCTTTTATCAATGCCGGCATGTTTTTCTGACAGTCAGAGCTGTCAGAAACACTCAGTATGCAAGCTCTAAGTTTGATGTCAGCAAATGTAACATTAAGTTGATGTGCCTCTCTCTGTAGTCTGTCAGTGCATCTCTTGGTCTGTCTGTGTCTTGCTTGCTTGCCAGCTACTTCCAGCCACTGTATTATGTGACTTTGTGTTCAACAAAAGTGAGAGTGAAATACAACAATTTATTACGTTTGATGAACACCAACGGGCAACAGTGTTTATAAATTACATCTTGGAAAAGATAACCACATTGTGTGTGAACCCTAACCCCCATTCATTTGCACATACAAAAATATGGAACTTGCGTTTTCCAGCAGCAACCTCCGTGGGGACCAGTCCAGACATATATGGGCATGATGGCACTCTTCATAGGCGCACATAATTTTAAAACAAGACAATGATTAACTAGTCTCTCAGTCAAGGTTTAGTTACAAATCTGGACTAATGCAAGATGGAAAGCTGATTAGATAGTGAATTGAAAATCTTGATTAGGTGGGCATTATGGATGCACATCTTTCAGTAAATAATAAGTATCAAGCATTCATCCAGGCCATTGTATAAATAGTACTTTACAGTATATTTGAACATGTATAAAAGGAAATCTGGGGGAGCCAGTCTGAATGGGCCAGATGCAGCTGATAAAATTAAAAATAAAGCAGCAGCCATAGCCTAAAGGCTTATGTTTATATTGCACAGCCAAAACTAATTGTATAATATTGTGAGGGCTGGACTAATTACCAGGCAGCAGAGCAAAAGCTCATTGTTATACTTTATTATTTTCTACATTTTCTATAAGTTCTTATTTGTGTTAATGTTAATATTCAGTTATCTTCAGATTCTATACAAAATATTCTATTCAATAAATATTATTTGTTTATACCTAATTCCGTTCTGTATAGGTCTATTTATAGGTCATTTCAAATAAGAGTTGAAACACCAGCAATATGCTGAAACATCTTTCTATGCAACATGGGCTTAACTAAATGAAGAAATGAAGAATCAGACTGATAAGCGGAATCGATAATGGCTTTGGTATTATAAAATCTTATCAATTCCCATCCCTTCTGGAGGGAGAAAATTAGTTGGGTCTGGGGTCAATAGCCCTGTTGCTCAAATCTGACCTCACTGGAATGCATCCAGCCCCTTGCTGTGCATTCCTTTGTCTCTTCTCAAATCAATTTTTAATCACAGTTTCTACTGCATTGTAACACCAAGAGTCAGTTCTCACAGAATGAAATACTACTAATACTGTAAAGAGTACTGTCACTAGGGGCTCTCCAAAATGGCATCAGAGATACAAAGTATTCCCAAGAGTTTTCTCTTTAAACTTACAGTATATATGAAGCTTTTTACAAAATATGACTCCACCTGGAGAGTGTCAAACAACACGCATCACTTATTTTCATTAGTGATTGAACTATAGATTACTTTTTTAATTGATAAATTGACAGATTTACAGGATATTTATGTTTTGATGTATTTTGTCATTCTACCCACAGATGACTGAGATCATCAGGGCTCATCACTGCTACAGAACTGCAAACTTTTCATCCTACCATGTATTGGTAATGAGCCTCAATCAAATGCAAGCTGGAAACACAACTCAGAACTGGGGATTTTCTGAAGGCAAAAGTATTTTTATTGGTTAATTTAAAATAAATGGTTGCAACACCACAGACTCCCGTAACCAAATTAGTGCACTGATACACTAGAATGGCAAAGAAATAACTGGAGAAAATATTAATAAACGAAAATAGACTAAAGTGTATTTATTCATGATCATGTAATACATTTAATACGTGTTCAATTCAGTTTCTGTACACATACATTATGTGCATTGGAGAAACATGTTAAAGCTGTTTTAATGATTGATGCATTCCAATGCTCACAGGTACAGAAAGCTGTAGTTGAGTGGAAGTAAGGCATGTTATAGGAAAATTACATTTTATTAAAACTTGGGTCTTATTTTCATAGCTTTGACCATTGTTTCTACTGGTCATGATAACAATATACTTAAATATAATATATTTAATATAATTAAATTGATCCACATTATCTAAACCACTTTATTCAGATTTCAACCTGAAAGGGCAGTAATAATCCCTCATTGCACAGGAAAACTATCGTAAGTACACAAGGTCAAAGTTGAACCAGGAAGTCCAGCTGTAAAGTGTAGGCATTTTTAATCTGCATTTTTGTCTGTTCTTGTGGTCTTGGGGACTTATGAAACGTCAGTCATAGCCCGATAGTGCTGTCACTCTTAATTTGAAATTTGAACTTTCATTCAAACCTGAGAAAAAATAAAATATTCAAACAGTCTGTAAGGGCAACAGACCACTGGATGTAGTTTGCATTGTGGTCAAGCCAACGGCACTTTTAAAATTCCTTATCAGCTTGACTTTTCGTATTCCCTATTGACCTATCTAAACTAAGCTAATGAATAAAAATGGAGGAGGACAGTAGCGAGCAAAACTATGCAGCTTTACTATCAATTACCAAAAAAGATAAGGCTGTTTGCAGACTTTGCAAAAACAGCTGCATTTATGGCCTCTTTACAATTGCAACTGCAAGTGCAATTTCGGGCTTTCATACAGTAAGTTGACGGTCATTAGAGAAACATGGCAAAATCTGTGGTCATCAATCCGAAATAGTGGTCCACAATTGCATTCTGAGACATGTTCCCTAATGGGTTAGGGTTACGTTTAATGTTAGCATAATAATGTTGCACATCGTTGTGGTCACACAGTCTCAAAGTGCCTTTACCCTGCAACCACAAAGAATCTGATGATTCATCTGCCAGCTACAACCCAAGCGAGGCAGCGTAGACACCAAGACCACCAATGAGTAGCACAACATCAATTGGACAACCCTGACTGCCTACTTTTCACCACACTTATTCTCATGACCCTTCCAGAGGCTTGTAAAAAGGCCATCACCGGTAAGATAACAAGATTTATATGAAGGATAAGAGGGCCATTGGCATTGTTTGGTGTGAAGGGGTTTCAGAACAAATAGAGACCTAGAGTTCCAAGTTTTTTGAAATTTTGCCTCTGTATACCACCACAATGGATTTGAAATTAATCCATCAATATGTGATTAAAGTGTAGACTTTCAGCTTTTATTCAAGGGTTTTAACAAAAATATCACACTCAAGGCAAAGAAATGGAATATTCTTCAATGGCCAAGTCAGTCACTTGACCTCAGCCCAATTGAGCATGCTTTTCACTTACTTAAGACAAAACTGAAGGTAAGACCAACAAGATATTAGCTTTCTAATCTCATCCTCAGAAAAAGGGAGTAACCGTATTTGTCAAAATGCGATTTGTTAACTGTAGATCAAGACTTTCCGAAAATGTAAATAAAGGCATGCAGACCAGCTATCCCTCTGTGGAAAAGTTGAAGGGTATATTTATTTTGAGAAATATTGGTCCCATTAAAATGCAGTCGTACGGCTGAGATAGGCTTCATTTCATGGATTGTATTTTTAAACTGCTTTCAGTGACACAAAGAAGACGTCCATCCCATGTGTTTTTTTCCCTCAAAGGAAGCAGAAATAAAACCAAAATCCCTAAGCATTTGGTGCTGCCCATGGGTTCCAAACTTCAGGCAGTCATTGACTGCAACGATTTTCATCCAAGTATTAAAAATAATCCTTATGATTACAATTACATTAGTTTGTCCAATTACTTTTGAGCCTCTAAAAATGAGGGACTACATATAAAAATGGTTAATGTGATATTTTTGTTCGATCCCTTGAATTAAAGCCTTAAAGTCTACACATAAGAATAGATGGTCTTTTCTGGAGATAGCTCCTAAGATGACAGGCCCAACAACGTCCACTTACACTTCAGTTTTATCTCCATATAGAGTGTTTTAGATCATCTGTCCAGCTGTTGGCTTGTTTACAATCTGTCTGTCTGACCAACTATTCCCAGTTTTCAGCAAGTAACTTGAGTGCAATGTATCTAAATTGATATAAACAATGACCAAAACTACAAACATTGGAACAAAGTTGTAGTAGACCATGTAATTAACAAAGTTGTAATTTGTAAAACAAAAAAATCTTTGACATTTCTAACTCCTGCAATGCTACTTATTGCAACAATAAACTCCTGGGTTTTCCAGAGTATAACAATTGTCTGTTAACATTGTGTAATATGAGGACTGTCACAAAAACACAGACTCTGGTGAGATGAAGATTCAGCATTTTTCCACAGCAAGTGTGCCAGTTAAATCAAATTACCATGACAGCCCTGAATTATACCTCTCAAAACATTGTTTAGCTGATGAATAATTCAATGAGACACATCATTTTCCTTTTTTTACGTGTTCGCAATGAAGTGCTGAAGTCACAGGTCATCATTGAAACACCCTGGACAGCAGTTGATATCTAAAGTATGCCAGGAATGTAACTGCTAGTCTCCGTCTGTCAACATATACAACAGGAGCCGATTCAAAACCCCAATCAGCAAATGTTTCATTAAAGTTTTAGTGGGAGTGAGAATTTTTGATCTGACATAAAAAGGAAGTGATGCGATCCATTGAGAGACCCCTAAAATTCATCAAAAAGCGCACCAATGTTCTTTAACGTGTCAAGTAAGGAATGCAGTGTTACGCTTTCTCACTTTCCTTGGTTACTGCCGCCCAAAAATTTGGTTTGTTATAATAGATTTTGTCTTTAAGTCTACAAATGATTAGAAATAATACTCATGGGCCAGAAAAAAAGACGCCCAAATTAGGCTTTTAGCATTGTAACAACCCCCCCCTTCCCAGACCACGTCTGAGCTTCTCATGTAACATCATGTTTTTCACTAATTGGGAAAAATGAAGCACTGTGCGCACTTCAAAAAAAAGAGTTCATATTATTGATATAAAAGTTAAAAAAACGATTCGGCTTCATAAAAATCCATCATTCACAGCAGTGTGTGACTCCATCTGGGGAAGGAAACATTAAAAACTAAATCTGTATTACCTTTGTGCAATGAGCCAGGGCATGAATGCACTATAATTAACTTCAGCGCTCTGAGCTACAACACTGCCTGCTGTACATTCCTTGTTATGTGGGTCATCTCTTTCCTCTGTTTATATGAGCTCTCATAACCCCACAAAGAACATTTGCATGACTATACAGTTCAATGGTGCTCCGCATGAGTTTTTAACCCATATACAATGCATTCACTGC
Organism: Xiphias gladius; assembly: GCF_016859285.1. Taxonomy (NCBI): domain Eukaryota; kingdom Metazoa; phylum Chordata; class Actinopteri; order Istiophoriformes; family Xiphiidae; genus Xiphias; species Xiphias gladius. The sequence continues at coordinate 22,451,708 of NC_053403.1, read as the reverse complement.
TCCAGCCACAACTCTATGCAACATCTAATATCTTACACATGAAGTCTACAATAATGTGTTTAATATGTTAATTGGAAATCCAACAACCAACAAGATTATAATTCCGACCACGCATTTGATAGGGATGGGAACTGATAAGATTTTATTGATACTAATGCCATTATCGATTCTGCTTGAGGCCTGATTCTTTATCAATTCCCTTAACGATTAAACAATTTTCGTTGTGGAAAAAATGTAGGCCTGCACAGGTTTTAAGCGTCAACGCAACTGTTTTATTATCTCAGAGTCTGTCGTCATCTAATATAGATGAAATGAGAGAGTATTTGTGCAGCATTTGTTTTAATTTAGGCTTTTGTAGTCAAAGAAAAAATCTGTTAAGCCAGCGTGGGTCGCGCTAATGTTAATTAAATTATAATTTTATAGACATTACAACTAGTACTGTTGTCATCCTTCTTTGTGAAATGAACACCCAGTGCTCCCACTACAATCCTCCATCCTTTAAAACAATTTGCTTCATCTGTCAGTCTAAGAATAAGTACACTTATACAGAGCAGAATGAGGTATAAACAAACAATATTTAATGAATAGAATACTTGTGTGATTGTTGACAGGAATCCCATTATTGTTATTTTCGTTCTTATTATTCTGTTTTCTGCCATATGCTTTTTGACACGCTACCAGTCCTACACTCTTACAGCTAGACACATGGTTCCAAAACTAAAATCTTAAGCATGTTTAGGAGATACAGTGCATTTGGAAAGTATTCAGACCCTGTCAATTTCTTTACACTTTGTGCTTTTGCAGCCTTATGCCTTGACTGGAATCCACCTGTGGTAAATTCAACTGATTTGACATGATTTGGAAAGGCACAGACCTGTCTTGACTGTTTGGCGGAGGCATACAACCCCAAGGCAGTAATTCTAGTTTAGGATTTTATCTGAGGTGGTCTTTATTTTAGCTGAGGACACCCACCGCATCTTTTAAAACACTTCTGGAAACCCTGCTCTGTGACTGTATGTAATTACTTTGGAAGCTGATTATATAAGCTGTGTTGTAATGTAATGTAATTTGGAGATTTTGCTGTAGTTCAGAATAAGATCTTAAGGATGGTGAATGCAGTATTTAGCAGAATAATAATCGTTTTCTAGCTAGTACTGAATGTTTAATGTAAATTTTGAAAAAAAGGGTTTGTTTCGGTAAAGGCAGGTGGCGCATAAATCTGCATTCAGTTTCTTGTATCGGTGTCTCCATATTTTACTCCTATATGTTTTGAGTATTGGCAGCAACTGGCAAATGGACGGGACAATACAGATTTCTTGTGTAGCTTGTTAACAACATACAATGATTCCATTTGTGTGAACACATTAAGCTCAGTAAAAGCAACCTTTTTTTATTTTATTTTCTCAAGGTGAAATATTTTCTAATCAATCACGTCTTCACTTGATCGATGTCACTAGGGCTGAGTATCCATATCATTCACCAAAATTATCGCATTAACCATTTACGAATTACAGCCATGTTTATACATAGTCCCTCATTTTTAAATGCTCAAAAGTAGATGGACAAAGAAACATAATTCTAAGGATTATTTTTAATACTATGATGAAAATCCTTGCTGCCTGAAGTCTGAAACCCATTGACATCACCAAATTGTGAGTTTCCTCCCTTGGGATGATTTGCCCAGCCTTTACTGCAGCTGCCTTCAGTTGCTGCTTGTTTGTGGGTCTTTCGGCCTTCAGTAAGTGCATGCTCAGTTGGGTTGAGGTCAGGTGACTGACCATGAAGAATATTCCATTTCTTTGCTTTGAGAAGCTCTAAGGTTGTTTCACAGTATGTTTTGGGTCATGATCCATATGACTGTGAAGCACCGTCCTATCAGTGTTGCAGCATTTGGCTAAATCTGAGCAGATTGTATAGCCGTATACACTTCAGAAGTCATCCTGCTACTGCAATCAGCAGTCACATCATCAGTAAACATTAGTGAGCCAGTTCCATTGGCAGCCATACATCAAATGTACTGATGAAACAACAATGTTGGATCTCTATCAGCAACAATGAGGAATTGAGCTACAGAAATGAGGTGAACCAACTGGCCACATGGTACAATGATAACAATCTTTCCTTAAATGTAGGGAAAACAAATGAGATTGTTATTGACTTCTGGAGAAGCCACACCCAACACCCCCCGCTGACCACTGACAGTAGTGCTGTGGAGCGGCTGAGCAGCACCCAATCTGTCTGATAGGTTTGTTTTGTTTTTTGAGCCTGACGATGGCCTCCTTCATTTGCACTTTGGACGACATATTTAAAGTTCCCATTAACAGCTACCAAATGCAAATCCAACAACTGCTTAATTTGCAACGTAATAATGAGGGAAAAGGCCACACCTGGCCATGAAACTGATCAACTATCAATTGTCCAATTACTTTTGAGCCTCTGAAAATGAGGGACTATGTATAATAATGTCTGTAATTCCTGAGTGGTTAATGCGATAATATACCCCTTGAATTTAAGATGAAAGTCTACACTTCAATCACATCTTGATGGTTTTGTTTCCAATCAATCATGGTGATGTACAGAGACAAAATTACGAAAATTCTGTCACTGTCTAAATTCTTATGAACCTAACTGTATTACTAGTGCATTAAACATCTTGGGTGATTTGGTTTGTCTGGAACACGCCAAGGAATAGACTCAGTCTGTATTGTTTTGATTTTTTCTTCTTTTCATTTCCGACAGACTAGACCCAGAATGTGCATTGCTTCCTCCCACCAGTTAGAAAACAACAACACATCTGGTCTTTGAAAATGGAATAAATGTACATATTTATTTGCATATAGAGCAGGGAGGTGAGACCAAATCACAAGTGGTGACTCGAGACGCATTCTAATGCCAGGCATGAACTGACGTACTTGGAGCTGTCCACTTGGGATCCGATCACCCACGGCGCATGTTAATGCCAGGTTTGAACTGGGCCAAAGATACACACACTATGTTTTGGTGAGTAACACTTAATGTAAACATAACTTGTTTGTTTACAAGAAAACAGGGTAGCTTTTAATATGAAGTTCAAAGGATATATTCGGTTTAGGATTTAATCAATTAATATAAGTCAAGTAAAGATTTGTTATGTTTCTAAACTATCATTTATTTTTGAATAAATAACTTGATACTTTTCGCAGCCAACATGGTACAACATTTACGTCCCAACAAGGCAAAAGCAGCAATGCTTTGAAATAAACAATTGCTACTGCACATTGGTACTGGCAGTTTTACTTACTTTTATGTGCCACATAGTAATAAAAAAAAAAGGTGGGATCGTACCTTTTCAAATAATGGAAAAGGTTTGTTGTGTTTCCAGTCGCGGGTTCCCTGTATATCTCTTGACAGATATCTCTCTGCTGTTTATCCAGCTTAAAAAATGTGAACCAATTCAAAATCACTGATGTTATGTGACCATTCTTCTCCACAATTTCCTCGTCTCGTGTGGACATTGGACTCTCCTCACACTCGTTCATTTTAAATTTCATACAATGGGTGTGTGTTTTACTCTTTTGGCCCTACACGTCAGCTATGTAACCCTATTGCTGTAGCCTAACAGTGTTATTGTGCAGATGAGGACTGAACCAAATGTAGAACAGATTAATTTATCATGAACTATCATCATCATCAGTTTATCATCGTTATCGTGGGACTTTCCTTCATGGTAATTATCAAGTTTAATCATCCAGCCATGGGCCTAACCAGTTAGGAGTTGCCTTGAAATGGCGTTCAGGCAGAGAGATTCCACGGACATTTTGGGAATGACAAAATGTCTTGACAAAAGCAGAATAAGGCTGGCGGAGGAGCACACATAACAATGTTAGACTATTTTGGAATGGGATCAATAATGGTTCTGTCAGAACCAAGAATTTCGGAGTTCATTAAGTCGCAAAAAAACTTTGATTACAAAAGATAATGCAGACAACAAGGGTCCTCCGTGAGAAAGGACTAAAATTTATTGGAACAAAATCATGTCCCCCTGGCTGGATGTCACCCACATTATGAAGGATAATTTAATTACAATAGGTTATTATGGCTATAGATATGTTCATATTGTTATGTTGCATTTCCTAAGACTGTGTGACATTAAAGAAATAACAATTTTCCCTTGCATTTAGGGCAAATAAAAGGGGAGTTTTTAAAGTGGAACTGGCTGGTGGAAGAGAAGATGAGACTATAGCCAGTCAGAGGGTTTTCAACATCATTATTGTGTGTCCCCGTACAGTGTGTGCTAGATGTTGCAATTTTATAGGCTGTAAAATGATGCAATTGGAGAAGGCTGACGGGATAATTTCACACAGTCCTTCTATTATAATTCTATACAGTAATATATTTTTTAAACCATGTGAGTGGCTTTGCCCTTGTTTACTTATAGTCTAAATGGCATATCTAAAATATCAATGAGTTTTAATTAATGTTAGCATCATTTTTTTGTGTGTAAATGCATATGATATATACGTATATATGAAAGCAAAATGATTTGCCTATAAACATAAAACTAACATTTAAATTAGGATAAAAAAGTGTCACTTTTCTGCATTTCGAGTTTTACAACTGTCTTAATATTTCACACAACAACTGTAGGAGAACTACTACACATCGTCATGATTTCTTGTTGCAGCTAGAGTGTTTCATAAAACAGCGTCATAAAGGTCACTCCTAGAGGTTAGCCTGTTCCTTGCTGTAAGTAATTGTAGTGAGCTTCATAAATTGTGCTTTAGTCCTAGGTTCACTCTCAGAATGATTCCTAAGAGTGATTCTGATATGCTATATAAATATGGGCCGTGCTTAGACTTCGTTTTTTTGTACAAATCCACCCTTAGAATGGAGGAACATTCTGGTTGGAGCATTGCTGGTGAGCACAAGTGCTATTTTCTCTCATCACATCCCTGGAAACGAAACCCCTGAATCTCACGAGTGCCAGGATATTCAAGTCATTTTTTCCCCCTCATTAAATACTGGGTGCAGACCTCTAAATGTATGGAGTATTTCAAGTTCTCGAGTTTTGAATGTTGCGCACTTTTCAGGCCACAAGAGTGCAGGGCACACTAGCATGATATGCTGGTAACCGGTGGAAATTAAACGATATGCCTCTTTATCCCAAAATATTAAGATGCAGGTTACTTAAAGCTGATGAATTATGAATTCAAGACCTGTTTTTACTTAATTTACTGTAATACTACTGTATTGATTCTACCTGTGTGCTTTTAAACTAAATAAACAAAACTGTACCAATTTGTATGATAAACATATTTAAATTAAAATGCAAAACAATTATTAACAGGCACTAAAAGATGTGTATATTAATTAAAGCTGCAAGTGTCTTCAAACTCCAGGGTCAGTAGGAATATGGCGTTATAACCACAGGCTAACAAGCACAGAGTATACTATCTTACATTGGTACATGAATGAATCCAGCCCTGATACCCCGCGAAGAAGTCTCTTCAGTGTTCTTCGGTGTACCGGCTGCAGTTCACATTTACGGGAAGTGCCAAGGGCAGTAAATTTGTTTGAGAGCTGGTATCATCAGCAGCCAAGTCAAGTAGAGTCAAGTAGAGGGTTTGTACTACTGAACAGTCTCAGCAGCGAACACATACAGCTACAGTAAGCACCGAAGGGAAAACATCAGTCATTACCTGCACTGTTTAAAGCAAGCTAAACTTTTTCACACAGTACTCAAGAGTTTGTCATACTATTAAAGGTTCTAATTATTTCATCGATATGACCAGCAGTTAGTCTGGTAGCACCTGGTTGATGTTATTGGCACAAAATTTTAAGTACAGAATTTAGAATATCTTCAGAAATAAATGCAAACTAACCAATTTTGTATAATCGGAATATTTAATAAAGTGTTCAAAGTCACTAAACAACAAAAAAATGCTTTCATGTAGTGAAATAAAAAATGTACCCTTGACACCCTTTTGATGAATTTAAATTAGTTCTTCAAACAAAATTTAAAAAAATAAGACTCACTTGTACTTACTTTTTTAGTGTTCATGCGACCTGAATTAACCAATGAATGCATAAAAGGAGCTGACTGTTTCCAGTTTCTTTTTCGCAATGGTGAAGACAAGAGAGCTGTCTGACAGCATCAGAAATGCTATTAACAAAAATACAACAATTCCAAAGGCTACGAGGCAATCGCCAAAGATCTTGAAATCCCTGTTTCAACAGTTCATCAAGTTTCATCGTCATAAAACTGTTAAATCGCTTCCAGGACATGGTGCTAAGAAAAAACTCAATGAGAGAAGTCTGTAAAGGTTGGTGTGGATTGTGGAAAAATTACCACACAAGATATCTAAAGACCTACAGGCTTGACCTGGAGCAATCTGGAGTGGTGGTTTCAGCCTGTGCCGTTTGCTGCACACTAAACCAAGTAGGGCTCCATGGGTGAAGGCCAAAGAGGTCACCATTATTGAGAAAAAGGCACAAAAAGGCACAACTAATGTTTGCAAAAACCTTCATAGATAATCCACAGTCTTTCTTGGATAATGTTCTATAGACCAAAGTAGAGACTTAATACTCTCAGAGCTTGAATACATAGCAATGGAAGAGTGGCAGAAACTACCAGCAGACAGGTGCAAGGTTCTACAACCAAATATTAGTGAAGGATGCCAATAACTGTGTCTGGGACACATTTTTTGTTTGTGTTATTTCACTATTATGCACATTCTGTTTTTTATTTTCTTATGTTCAATAACCTTGGACATTTTATTAAAATATTTTGATAAAAAATTGGTTAATTTGCATTTATTTTTGAAGATAATCTAAACTCTGTACTTAAAATTCAGAGGTGCCAATAATTTCAACCAGCACTATAAAAAAGCCAAATAGGTGGGAAAAGGTGAAAGCTTTTGTCAGTCTTACTTTAGAGAATGAGGATACGGCTATATCCTCCAGGCAGTATGTTCCAGTGTAAACTTGATTTGTATCAAACCAATAAAAATACCAGTAGAAAAGATAGTTCATTCATTTTGGGCCCACACTAAATCTGACTGCAGAAGGACCAACAATACAATAACAGAGAAATAAACTGCAGCTTCCCCTCAACTGCTCTCAACAGGAGGGCTTTTCCCTTCACACTGTAGATTGAAGGATGAGTGACATGACTATATGATTTGTGTGTGAAACAAGTGGTCACAATGGAAGGTCCCCCTCAACTTGTTCCTCTGTCTGCGAAATTCACTCAAATCTCAGCCATCTGTCTTTCCTGCACCAGTCAGGGACAGAGTGCCAAAACCAGGTTAAAACAATCCTTTGACCCACTCACTAATCCCAAGATTTGTTTCAGTGATAGCTAGCTCACTGCAGCAGTGAAGCAGAGAGATCTGTGCTGACTGAAGCATTTACTGTATGATGGACAAAATGGACCATAAATTCCCCAGAGAATGCAGGTCAAATATTTCCAGCTATATTATCAGCTTAATCACTGTCAGGCACTTGTGTATTTTGTGTAGAAACATGGGAGGCTGACGTGCTGTTGGCTAATCCTGAGGTCAATGCTGGAAATAAACCTTCTGTCATCCATGTGACAGCTGAGCCAGATGTGATAGCCATCTGAATAAATAGTAGAGAGGTCAACCTAAACAAATATAGATTAAGACTAAACACAACAACAAGTAATGGCTTTTAGTACAACAATTATAAGTCATAGGACATTTCAATGCCCTTAAAAATCTGGCCTAATAGTATCAAAATTTCATCATTTATACAAACAGGAAAAGACCCAATAAAAACAATAACACCTAAAGTTAAAGCAGTCAGACGGGTCAGGTTTGTCAAACTTATTCCGAGGAGAGAACGATGATTAACAGTAAATTATTAAACATTCAACAGAGTTTGCATACTTTTCCTGCTTCAGCTTTGACCTACTGTACTTTGTGTGATTGATTGTGCACACAGTTTTCCTATGCAGTGAGGATTATTGCTGACATTTCAGTTGTGCATGCTTTCAATTTTACCTCCGAATAAAGTGGTTTAGTTCCTAACCTTTTTGGTTTGTGACCCCATAAAAAAAAGCTGTGTGTACTTGGGACAGCTCATCATATGTTGCATGTCGTCAAACAAAAAGTGATTCTTCATTCATGTATTATCTTATTTTAACAGTCTTTCAAGGCCTAAAGACAGTAAAAATGATACAGTATTTCACAAGCAAACTAAGTAACAAAAAACACTGGTTCAGAAGATCTAGATGAACTGACTGTCCGACTGCCTGTGTTTCTTTCCCCATATGACTTTTTCTTAGTGATGTTACTGTGTTCCCAGATTTTAAAACAATTAACTTGACGAGCACAGTGTTATCATACTGTGAAGTTAGAATTGATGACAAAAACTACAAAAATAAAACCCAAGTTGTAGTAAACTGGAATTATCCCTTAATGCATATCTACAACGACTGCAGTCAGAAAAAAATAATAAGACAAGAAAACAGACATTACTAACTTGGGTCTCCCACATACAGAAATAAGGCCTGTTGCACCTGTTGTTCATGAGTCTTTGCGCATCTTAAAGGCCTCAAAAATGTGTTTGTAAAATAAAAATTGATACACGAATTCCAAAACAGCTGACTTCCAATCTGCCAAAAAATGTTTAAAAAAATATGTATTATTTCCAGAATAATGAGAGCAACGCAGTATAATAATAATGATAATAAAAATAATAATCTCTACAAAAACAATAGGTTCCTTTCACTTTCAGTGCAAGGGACTATACCAGCCCTGGCCGCATCATTGCTCGGCCCTAATACTAATAAACAGAAATATAGACCCCCAAAAATTAGAGAAAGATGGTGAATGTGTAGCTGCTCACACTGCTCTCCAGCTAAGTGTCTGCTTTTTCTACAACTTCCCTCCCTTTGGGCAAAGACAGGGCAAAAACTGAAAGTCTGTTCACTACTTCATCTGCACTGTTTGTGTTGACATCGCCTAATATCTGCAGACAGCCACTAGCTAGCGTTAGCTACCCAGCACCAGGAACAGACTGAAAGTAGAATCCACACACTGTTCAGTTGACTTCCACGGCCTTTCATCTCATAGAGGGAGATATATCTTCAATAAACACAAACTGAGAGCTAAGATCAGTCTTTTTTCAGTCCATCCTTCTCATTGACATATATAACCAGATAACTAGGATAACCATAGTCTGCTACCCATCCTGACAAACTCACAACAGACGCGTAAACTGCAGCAAATACTGTATAACATTTGCAGATGTACATGTTTACTAAAAAAAGGGGCAAATGCAAAGACTGATCTTGTGATTTTAAAAATAAATATTGTATCATTCAAATAAAAATTGCAATTAATCAGAAAAAGAATTTTTAGAGAGATAGGTCATTTTATACAGCCCTAGCATCCATACACTGATACTCCCCCACTTCTTTAATCGTCTGCACTTAGAGAATTTACTGAAAGCAGATGCAGTTGAAGAAGAGGAGCTGTGCATGGCCCTAGTGTTCATTGTTTCAAGCAATAAAGGGTTAAGTGGCATTTAGAGCCACTGCAAGGTAAAATACTAAATAAAGCTCCTTTTCTCATGCCATTCAGTGGAAAGTCCAGTGCCTCACTAGGAAGCAGTGCTATGACAAATAGTTTGCTAATCCCAGGATTTGTCCTATTGTACTGCCACCTGAGGCTGAGTTTAAAATTCTAATGTGTAAATCTGATTACAAAGTGATATTATGTCCTTAAAAACATTACAGAATCAATATCATAGATTTAATATACTACAGAGGCACTGTAAAAACAAATGTGATGGCTTTAACATTGATTTTCACATACAAAGCAAAATGGGAATTAGCAGATCTCGGCATCAACGCAACCACCCAAGCTCACCAGGGACAAGAGCAGATGGACACATGGATGAAGCTGTTGTTCATACTCTAACTGCATGGATGCATTCATCAGCTTAACACAGACCACACATTGCAAGGCTACATGTCGCTCTATTCAGGTGGAAGGTTTTTATCTCCAAAAATGTAACCTTCTTATGAACTAAAGTTTTTTTATAAAAATAAAGATTTGTAAAATGATCTTGGCTGATGGAGGGCCACCTATCCCTCAAACTTTTTTTGCCTGTGTTGAAAATCTCAGGTTCGGAAACTGAACACCCCAGCAGTTTAGCAAACAGCAAAGTGGAATGACTGGGAATCAGGAAAGATGGAGAAATCATCAGTGTTACTTAATCTCACATGAATTCATTAGTGTTTGGATACCAGGACCCCATCACTGTGATGTCACTATGCCATTTCTCTTGGAATAGTAAGTTCTGCTGAGCTAATTTGTTCAGTTCAGTACAAAACTAGGCATAAATGAGCACTGTTTGTAAAATTAGTACTTCAGTAACCACCTTCTTATCAACAAAGTTATTGCATCACTGTTTTTCAGTATGCTTTAAGGTTTTAGAGTAACTGAAAACATTTGTGCAGATTATGAAAATAACAACAAAAACACTAGTATTTTAAAATAACTTAAAAATGAGCAATGATGGAACTAAAATTGTTATTTCTTTTACTCAATTATGTACTATAACTCTAGCTAGAGCTAGAGTAAATAACTAATCAAATTAAATAAGTACTCCATAGTACTGCATTACTGACTACAGTTTTATACAGGTAAGTATTTCATGTCATGCCCGTTATACTGTGGCAGTGATTCTTTTAAAAGGGTCATGACGCAGATTTTATTTATAACATATCAAAGTCAACTTACTCAACATGAAGAGTACTTCTTAGCCTGTGAGAAAAGTTGTACAAAGAAATTGACAAGAGCTTTGTCAAATCTGACAAAGAAAGCCTGATGATGTCATCAAGATTAAAGGTAGTCTGGAGTTTTTTAAAAGTTATATTTAAATTTATTGTTTTTGGTCATATCGTTTTGTTTTTTTTTGGCAGCAATTTAATTAAGTATTTAGATTTTTCATTTGTTTCATCCGCTGGATTAGCCACAAACTGGCATGCATGTCTGTGTTGTTTTAATCCATAGTTTCTCTAATTATTTTCCAGAATATGTACTATATCACAATATACATCAACATTGCTGTATAATAATATTATACATCATAATTAATATATACCATATACTACATCCATATCTGTCCCTGTGGTTCCCAAACACTTAATGTAATCGTCCACCAGAACCAGAGACTACAACTTGTTAAGGTTTTGTTTCTGGTGGCTGTTTTTGTCAATGTAAACAAGACAAGTACACTTGCTTATTCATGCAGTTATCTAATCAGCCAATCATGTGGCAGCAGTGCAATGCATAAAACCATGCAGATACAGGTCAAGAGCTTCGGCTAATGTTCACATCAAACATCAGAATGGGTGAAAAAATGTGATCTCAGTAACTTTGACTGTAGCTTGTTTTTTCTGCAAATGTAAGTATTTCTGCAAATACAAACTGCTGATCTCCTGGGATTTTCAACAACAGTCTCTGTTACCCAGAGTTATGCGAAAAACAAAAACATCCAGTGAGTAGTAGTTCTGGGGAAGGAAATGCCTTGTTAATGAGAGATGTTTGAGGAGAATGGCCAAACTAGGGAGAGCTGGAGGGACAGAAAAGCTGCTAACTCAGAAAACAACTCTTTACAGCTGTGGTGAACAGAAAGGCATTTCAGAAGGCACAACACATTGAACCTTGAGGTGGCTAGGCTACAACAGCAGAAGACCACATCGGGTTCCACATCTGTCCAGCAAGAACACAAATCTGAGGCTACAGTGGGTACAGGCTCACAAAAACTGGACAGTTGAAGACTAGCCTGGTCTGATGAATCTAGATTTCTGCTGAGCAATGAGTACAGTGTTTTTCCATGGTTTCTCTATCTAATAATGTATAGCTGACAAATGTGCAGAAATTATGTGGTATTATCATGTCAACAGTGGCCATAATCTCAAAAAAACCTTCCAACATCTTGCGGAATCCATGCCATGAAGAATTGAGGCTGTTTTGGGAGCAACGGGAGGCACTATCCAGTAATAGTATGGTGTTTCTACTGAAGTGCTCAGTGAGTGTATATTATAGGTGTCCAACAGGTGGATCCCTCGTGGGCCAACCTATTCCAAAATTCACTTCGTGCCGGTGATTAATCACTTTTCAAAAAGAGAATATGGCATACTCAGCAAACACAGAGAATAAAAAAGGACCTGAAGAGTACATGTAGGTATTGGGTTTCAACTCAATTGAATAGCTAACCAAGGGACCTTAAAAACTCAAATTTTCATTAAAACAGGTATGTGTTAAGTTACATGACGTTAGTCCTGCCGTAGTCGCCTTGCTGAGGAAACACCAGGGCAAAGGAGGAGGAGGAAAGCCAGCCAGCAGCAGGAGAAAGACAGAGAGCGAGGATGAGCTTCTACAGTTCAGAATATGTGAGGTTGCAGAGAGAGGCAGAAGAGAGGAGTACAAGTGACCAGGAAAAGAATGGACAGGCTCCTCTCTCTACTTGAGAGATTACTTGAAAAATAAAATGAAATGAATTGAAATGAATGAAGTAAAATAAAGTATGTGTTAAAGATATTGTTTATTTCATTCCCAGCGATCTTTACAACTATTCACAACAAAAAAAACATACAAAAATACATACAAAACATAACTTGATTAACAGGCTGCCTGCATGTCCTTAAAAACATATTCATAGAATATTTTGAGAATCTATGACTTTTTAAGTTTTTATTTGTATTTTTGTTCAGGTGTCCCTGGTGGTGCTGCTGGACCTGGATTGGCTACCACAATAAATACCCTTGTATCTTCTATCAGTGGGACATCATCGGAGATGGTCTCCAGGGTGTGTTTGGGGAAGCATCTCTCCACTGTCTACCATGTCGTATACTGTCTACTGGGTTTGCAGGGCTGAGTCAATCAACGGCTGCCATGTCACTAAGATGTTTTCAGAAAGAGGCAAGAATAAAAGACAGTTCATACAAATATACTACATCACAACCTTATTCTGAGAAAATAAATCCTACCACAAAATATTTCAACAGGCAAAACTGTTCAACAAAACATTTTAAATAAATAGGAATTATGACATACAATTCTTTTGCTTCCCTCTTAAAAATAGTCATGGTCAGGGTGTCCCTCCTCCATGGCAGACACCTCTGCAGACACCTGTTCATGCTAGGGAACAGCACTGTTTCCAAATCATTCTCCCCCTCATCCTCCACCACATCCTCCTCAGGCTCATCCTCCGGGAGCATGTCACCAGCCCAAAGGCAGATATGGCAGTTATGGAGGATGGCACATACTGTTATGTTCTTTAATGGTAAAATGTTTTTAAAAAAAAGAGAAAAATTATACTTCCCGAAAAATAATTGATCCTGTTCAATTTTCTTCTTCAGTATGCTAAAAAATCCTGTTGAATAATTACTTACATGAGGTACAAGGGGTGGTGTACCTCCAGCGCTTATAGGAAGATGACAATTGAAGCGCTGGGCTCCCAAACCTTGTGCTACCTAAGGAGTGAATAGGGGGAGCGGATGTTGGTCGCACGGGTACGCTCCGTCTAGATAAAGGATAAAGGATAAAGGGCCCTGGAGGAGGGTAGAGTGAACTGCACAGTGGGGTGTGGCGGCGCACTCGTTGAGTCATGGATTGACCCAGGCCAGCCCAGACAGAATCCTGGTTGAAATTGTTGACACCCCTGAATTTTAAGTACAGATATTAGAATATCCTTAGAAATGCAAATTAACCAATTTAATGTTATCAAAATATGTTGATAAAATGTCCATGGGTACTGAACAAAAGAAAAAGAAAAAACAAAACTTGCACAATAGTGAAATAATACAAACACAATATATACCCCAGACATAATTATAAGTACCCTTCATTTAAATTTGGTTGTAGAACCTTTGGCAACAATAACAGCCTCTAAACGTTTCTTGTAGCCATCTAGAAGCTTCTTGCACCTGTCTGCTGGTAGTTTCTGTCTCTCACATTGTTTTGTTTTGTTTTCAAGCTCTTTTAAGTTTGCAGGAGTCCTTTTGGCAATAGCAGATTTTAGCTCTCTCCAAAGGTTTTCAATAGGATTAAAGGTCAGGACTCACTGCTGGCCAGTTTAAAACAGTCCATCTTTTCCTTTTCAACCATTCTTTTGTGCTGATGGATGTCTGCTTTGTCATTGTCCTACTGAAAGACCCAAGACCTTCTCCTCAAACCTAGTTTTCTGACACAATCCGCTCTAAAATGTCTTAGTAATCTTCTGATTTCATCATTCCTTTTATACTTTCAATGTCTCCAGTACCAGAGGCAGTAAAGCAGCCCCACAGCATGATAGAACCTCCACATAGAACAATGATAGAACAATGTTTTACTTACAGTAAAACATTGTTCATTGTTCTTTTCTGTACTGTAAGTAAAACAGTGTTCTTTCCCTTCATTTCGTCACCTATATACAAACTGATGCGCTGCATTCCCAAAGAGCTCTACTTTTGTTTCATCTGTCTATAGAACATTATCCCAGAAAGACTCTGGTTTATCTATGAAATTTTTTGCAAACATTAGTCATTCCTTTTTGTGCCCTTTTTTCAATAGCGGTAAATTCATCAAAAGGTTGCGAATGATTGTCTCAAGTGTATATTTTATGTCTGTATTTTTTATTCCATTATATGAAGGAATTTCTTTTTGTTGTTGTTCAATAACTCTGGAAATTTTATTAAATATTCTGATTAAACAAAATTGGTTGATTAGCGTTTATTTCTGAAGATATTCTAAATTCTGTACTTAAAATTCAGGCGTGCCAATAATTTCACCCACGACTGTAGGTGTCAATGAAGCAGCCCTGACGGTCACAAACAGCATGCAGGACGATGGAAGGGAACAGTTTCCTATTCCTGTAGCACTGACCATTATGGCCACTCAGTGGCTTAATACGGACATGGCAGCTCTCAATTGCTCTTGCTGCTTTCATGAAGGCCCTATGTCTTGCCAGCGATGCAAACACAGGGGATAATCCCTTCAAGCCTTCCAGGGTCTTGGCCACCAGGGAATGGCCACTACCTCCTCAGTGAGTCTGTGGACAATGCGTTGGACAGTGGAAGGAGGCATTCCAAACATTCTGGAAACCAAGGCTGCCATGTCACTAAGATGTTTTAAGAAAGCGGCAAGAATAAAAGACAGTGCATACCAAAATAATACATCACAACCTTATATTGACAAAAATAAATCTTACCACAGAATATTTTAACAGGCAAAACTGTTCAACAAAACATCTTAAATAAAACAGGAATTATAAATCTTTCAGTTCTTTTGCCTCCATCTTAAAAATAGTCATGGTCAGTCAGGTCACCACCCTGATGATGCCCCACTTGCCACCCAGAAGAGAAACACCAGGGTCTCAATAGTGGCACCCCATCCGTGTCTCCGTTTCTGGTTGAGAGGGTCCATCAGGCCGTGTGTCCTGCCGGTTAAAAAACCTGTCCAGCACAGGAACACTTAAGTTTGTGCAGTGCAGGGGTCCAGGCTGTTTAGGGAAAGAAGGAGAAGAAAAATTGTTAAATAAACAATAGCTAGATATTTAGTGCGGTGAACTTAGATAAGGCTTAAAGCCTATCTATCTAACTTACCTATCTATTTACTCAACCTTTTTACGGTGATTAATGAAAAAAACATTTTTTAATATCAAAGTAAGTAATTAGCAGTATTTTCAGTGGTGGAAGAAGTAGTCAGATCCTTTACTTAAGTAAAAAGTACTAATATCATACTGTGAAAATACTCCACTACAAGTAAAAGTCATGCATTCAAAACCTTACTTGAGTAAAAGTATGTAAGTAGTATCAGCAAAATGTACTCAAAGAATGACAAGTAAAAGGACTCCTTGTGCAGTAAAATGGTCCCTGTCCGTGTTTTACTGTTGTATATGATGTTTTTGGATTAATATTACTGCTGCATTAATGTGTATGTTGCATTTAACTGCTGTACATATTAAAGGTTGAGCTATTTTAACTACTTTATATACTGTTGGTTAGTTTAATCTACAGCAATGGATCATATTCTATAAGATATGTTTGTAGCATCGCTGTCCTGTGAGAACCACATATCTCTAAAAAGTCAACTTTTCACAAGCTCAAAAAAACCAGCCATTTTTAGCTTTGTAACTAGTCACTACAGCTGTCAGACATATGCAGTGGTTTTAAAAAGTACATTATATGCATCTGAGATGTAGTGGAGTACAAGTATAAAGATGCATAAAATGGAAATAATAAAGTAAAAGTACAAATACCTCGAATTTATACTCATGTACAGTACATTAGTAAATGTAGTTAGTTACATTCCACCCCTGGTTATTTTAAATATGAAATTATATAGTCAAAGTTAAATGAAATGAGCCATACACTAACTTACTGTTGTTAACTAGCTAATGTTACCATTATTGTTGACTAAAAGTACACAGCTTAACCATGTTATTTTACCTGGCCATGGTCCTCTCTCAGCGTGAGATACATCACACGCCAGTGCCGGCGGTGAAGCATCTCCATCTCCTCTAATAAATGATAAAACAAAAAAACTATCAAAATTTCTGGCTCCCTCTTTTAGCCGTATCCCAATTGTCAACTGCAGCTGTAGGTTGCTAGGTGACAGGAGCGGCGCTTCGTGACCCAACGGTAAGGGTGGCAACAGCTTTGTGTTGCAAAGAGGAAATACTCTGTAGACCAGACTGTTGATTAGTCGACTAACGATTAAATGCTGCTGCCCTCACTAATCAGCAACAGAAATACTATTTGGTGAAAGAAATTATTAATATTTTATTAATTTACAACGCGAATTAACTGTTGCATCTAAGGTGTTATGCAGCTGCCTGCCACTAGCTGGGGCTGCAGCTCTGGCAGACGGCAGCCCCCCACTGTCCCCACGGTAGTGCCCGGATGTTTCATACAAGAAAGCTGTTAAGTGGGACCGACGACATCTCGTAAAACCGGCTCAATTTGGCAGTATTTTGTTATAGAGAATGAAAATAAATGTGTGTGTGTGTAGGCTGTGTCAGAATAAAATGCCCTATAACCAGTAGACCAGAGCAATGTATAACCACATTCAGCGCAGACATTTGGCCTTAACCTGCAAGGAAAGAGGGCTGCTGGTGCTAGCACTGCTAACATTAGCCACAATAGGCAAACAAATATGACATGCGGTGTTTCCCATTAATTACCTAGACTGTGGCGGCCCGCCAGTCTAATTTGTCCCGCCGCAGTTTCATAAAGAACCGAAAATATTTTTTCACGCTTCTCATAATAACATTAAAGAGTTCTAACATCTTTTTTCTTTTTTGCCGTTGCTTCAATATAGAGTTGTATGCAATACATTGATTTGCTCTGCCCCTCTCTCTCTCTCTCTCTCTCAAAAACACATTGACAACGTAACGTCTGCCATTGTTTGACTGGAGTAATCCCGCCTCATTGGCGAGCCGATGCACCGTAAGGAGCATATGGAAATAGTCTAAATTTAAATTCCCATTTAATCAAGCCTTCGTGATGTACGACGGCTACGAACCCCAGTAGACTTAGATATTTAGGTTAAGCCTTAGGCCAAGTTCCATGCTGCAGAGATGACTTTACTTAAGCCTACTTTATTTCACATTTTCTTTTTCTTCTTTTTTTTCAGAGGCTGTAGGGTAATTTGCATCAGATACAGCACAGGCTATTTTGCACCCATTGGCCTGATTAATTTTTCAGTTGCTGAATGTATTGTTTCTTCAGACATCTCTCACATACTCAGTTTAAACTAATCTGAGTTCAAACCAAAACCTACCCTTTAAATAGTGGCACCTTGTAGGAATGTGTTAAGATTCTCAGTCACCCAGATCATGGTATTCTGTTTCCCCCTCTCATCCGAAAGGCCTCTTCAAGCCTCTGTGATGAGAGGCAAAACTTCTTCAAGAACTTCAAGCAAGTCCAGTTGCCTTCGCATAGCACTTACAGAATCCTCTAGGAATATTATGTTCTGTAACAGCAGTAACTTCCTAATGGTGAATTATGTGAATATAATGACATTATCTTGGCGAGCTCATTCAATAGTGAGCAACAGACATACATGAACACATTAGCTTTCTTAGTGGATGTCTGAGAGAGGCATTTCAACTAAAATATTAATTTTAAAAAAATGACCAAATTCACAGAATATCATGTGTTTGACAAACACACTAGGGACTCCACGCTGTAATTTTTAGCCATTAAGGAGTCCAGAGAGGCGTAGCCTACGTTATAAAGCATTACCTAAAAGTAAAGTCAAGTCACTATAAACTCACCATTGAGTTACTATACAGGCTCAATAGTTACTGTAATATTATGGGTTTGTTGCCCCGACTTGTAGTTAGGGAGTTAAGGGGATCGCGGATCTGCAGAAACAGTAGTGACAAAATAAAGCATACATTTATGATGGGGTCGCAATGAATTCACCAAAGCAGGCTAACATTAAGCTTACATAAAAGTCATTGTGGTAGCTAACTAGCAAACTAGCTATTATTTAAATTTGGCAGTGATTTCCTTCGCAGTCGAAGGAACGTAATTCAAATCAGCAAAACCCCAACACAGACCTCGTCACCTCCAATGTACGCAGTACAAAAACCTTCCATACAAACCCGGATATTTAAGATAAAAACAAAAACAAAATATACAAAGAGACTTACCTCGAAAAGAAACTATCACGCAAAGTGTCGACTCGGGCGACGACGGTGTCAGCTAGTCCGACAATTCCGGAGAGTGCAGGTTGTTTGCGACGTAACTAAAAAGTGGAAACACACGTATCTGCTGCTGCTGCCGCCTCCCTCTGTCCAATTTGCATGTCAACAGACTGTCGCTACTTTGAAATGGGGGGAGGAAGACACAAGCCAGTTACAGTCCAGTTTTCCTCTCTAATGGAATTAATTCCTGTCCAAAATAATTCTCCTCTGTTGACCGTTGGCTGCTGAGCCGAGTGAAAGTCTAGTGGCCTACAAACCATTTGGTCTCCAATATTTAGGTTAGACAAGCTTTCATTTTATAGCCTAAAAAATATAACGGAGTGTATAATCAGTTTTGGAAAGTAAACTGCTATATAACCCCGAAGTGTTGTCTTAGAAAATAATGAAAACTAAAATGTACATTTAAAAATGTGCAGCTCAAATTTGGTTAGAGCAACTCAGATAAAATAATTAAAACGATATTTCAGTAATTCAATATTGCAATACAATGAAAATCGGAATTGGGTAAAAAGAAAAAAATGATGGAGCAGAGTTTAAGACATCCTGACTTTCACTTGATACGTGTCAAGGTTAAAAAAAAAAAAAAAAAAAAGCAAGATCCCACACTTCCCATAATGCAATTTGATAGTCTCTTTGGCCATGCATCCATACTACATAATAATTGTATACAGTGTGTACTATACTGATTATCAAAGTATACCTTTTTTGTAGTTTTATACAAAATGAAAGGACTTTGCTTCATTCTACTAAAAGGAAATACATGCACCAACAAGTTTTATTTTTTGTTTTCGTAATTGTTTCTGTAGCTCTCCCACTACCATATCCAATTTTCAATTTGTACAGACAATACAGACATTTTGCGTATACTTAAATTTGTCACTTTTCTGGTGTAAACTACGGACTCAAAACCTAAGAATTGGTGTATAGTGTGGGATTGGTGTTCAGCTCATAGGCTTAAAACTTCACATACTTTCCATTACAAACTTCGGGTCTCGCTGACCAAGACCAGATAATCCCTGATGAGCTGATGACATCATCAGGGTTATCTTCTCAGACTTGTTAAAAGCTCCTCCAAACATACACGCCATCTGGCCATTTTAAAGCCACTATGTAGTGGCTTTAAAATGGCTTCCACAATTGCTCAAGAAAGAGGCCCCCAACCCCTTTTAAAGAATCTTACTCAGAGACCACTAGAACCTGGGGCCATCGCCAGGAAAGGAGCAGCAGGTTCCAAACTGGGCCTTGGGGGCATCCAGGAGGTCCTTGTAAAGTGATGAAGGGTGTCGCAAGCAAATCCAGGTGTGTGAAATGTAAGATAATGAAAAGCCTTTCACATTTAGCTGTTCCCTAAGACGGGGAATAAGGCTCTAAATATTTAAAGGGAATAAACAATTGACTCAGCCAGTAACTGAGTTCATTGGTAGTTCAAAGGTGGTCTACATGGCTGATGTCAAAAATTGCATTAGCATGACCACTAAATGTCTGAGGTAGGTAGCATTGATGTCATCTGTTGGTATTGTAAACCCTGCTTTATTAAGAAATGCCTTATCTCAATTCATGGGCAGATGTATTGTCAGACATGCTAACTGTAAAAAGTCTTTTTAAATTCAACAATGGTGACATCTGAGCAAGTCTCTGTTCTGTGACTCTGACTTGCTCTCTCTCTGAATTTACAGTACCAGCCCCCAGGCCAAGGAGACCAGAGTGGGCCCCCATCCTTAGGAAGAAGGGTGTGTCTGCAGCAACCTGGATGTTTCATTCCTCTTCTCTTTGTGCTCTTCTTCATCTGCTTTCAGCCGAAGACAATAGCTTTCCAAAAGAATGAAACTAGATATTGGATAAGGGCAGAATATATGCAGTGAAATTGTCACTTCATGATTCTGTTGCGTTTCTTCTCCGAACACCAACACACTTTCTTCAGCTATATAGAAACATCATTGTCTCACCCGGTGAGTCAGTGGAATGAGACCTGATCGAAATTGTGTTGCACTCACCTAAGGGCTTGCTCTGATCTATCCGCAATGCAAAGAGCCACGGGAAACCCATATAATATGCTTACAAGTATTGATTTCAGAGTGAGAGGATAAAGCAAACACTGGAGGATAAGTATAGGCTATTTGAAGGGTATATGGAAATGAAGATTCTGAGAATAGATGAAGATGGAGATTCTGTGGCAAAGTCTAATAAAAGGTCTAATTCATCGCCTGTTGAATAAATACTAGTTACTTAGTTTTCACTGTCTGTGTGTTATGTTGGAATAAATAAATGGAGTCTGGAATGTGCCATAATTATAGACGGTGTTTAATTCTAATCAATGAATGATTTTATAACATTTAAAAGGCTATTATAAACTGATTAATTAAATGTTGATTTCATTAATGCATTAGCACATACAACCCCCACCAACCCATAACAGCTGGCCAGGCAGAGCAATTATGTGGGTTGGACATAATTGAGATGAGAACTTTGGTCAGGGGCAGTCTTTATGCTAAATTAAACTAACCATGTCAAGAGTCCAGCACCATACTTAATGCAAAGGCATTAGCTTGAGATCAATCTTTGCATATAACTGTTGGAAGGAAAGCACATAAAAATGTCTTCAAAAAGTCAAGCATTTCTTACAGTTTTATGTGGCTACACGTCTCTAAATTAAAAAGACCAGTCTTCAAATTAAAGCAACTACAAAATGGAAACAATAGATTTTAAAGCAAAAGCCAAACAAATTGTGAATATGAGAGGCACATGAGTGACACATAAGTAAATAGAAAAATAAAACATTTAATTTAAAATATATTTTTTTAATTAATTAAAATAACATTTCATTAATACATTATTAATTAATAAATTAATACATAATTTAAATGCAAATTTACGGCTGCCCATTTCTGTTTTAAACACAAAACCACAGCAGGATGAAAATGTACCTCAAATGCAATTGGAGTAAGAGAAGAAGTTCACGTTAAGCAACATGTCTGTGAGCTTCAAACCCACAAATTTTAGAGCAAAGACCACTGAAACCTGATCAGTGTTATCTTTTGGCCTGGTGCTCCCACATAAAGCCTGAGTCATTTTTCAGCTGATGTCAACGGCTTTAGTTCAGTCATATTTACTTTGCTGAGGTAAATGTGCTTTTCTTGTCCATTTCATTGCCTCTTACCTTTGATGGTCAGCAGAGAACTTCTTAACAAAAGCAGTGAAAAACGTACATTTCAGTTGTCTCAAATTGCAGAGCAAAAATCTGATTCTAAATTACTGTAGGTCTTTATGGTTTGGGCTCTTGAGTTTTGCCAGAGGAAACGTTTAAAGTTTTTTTTATTGCCATTGAGAGTAAATAACATTAAACTCTTTGGAAGGTGATACTTGATGTCTATGTTGCTAGTCAACAAAGGTCTCTCACAAATTTAGATAAAGCTTGAAACCTGAGGAGAACAGACAACCACATGCCACGACTATATAGACTCACTGAGTACGTTATTAGTACAAGCGAAACCTCAATTCTTCATGGCATGGATTCCACAAGATGTTGGAAACATTCCTTTGAGATTCTAGTCCATGTTGACAGGATGGCATCACATAATTTCTACAAATCTGTCAGATGCACAGTCATGCTGCAAATCTCCTGTTCTGCCATAACCCAAAAGTGTTCTATTAGACTTAGATCTGATGACTGGTGAGGCCATTGAAGTACAGATTCATCAGACTAGGCTACATTTTTCTGGTCTTCAACTGTCCAGTTTTGGTGAGCCTTTGCCTATGCAGCCTCAGCCTCAAGGAATTTCTATTCACAAAACTGACGCTCACTGGATGTTTTTTGTTTTTCGCACCATTCTGAGTAAACTCTAGAGACTGTTGAGTGTGAAAATCCCAGGAAATCAGCAGTTTCACAAATACTCAAACCAGCCCGTCTGGCCCCAACAAAGTGCTCGATGAGTGTATAAGCAAGTTTTTGGCCATACTGCAGATTATTTAAAAAAGTTTGTTACTACTAGTATTACATACATCTAGATGCTAACACCTTCAGTCACTTTCTTCTGACTGAAGACAGGAGAGGACTGAAGCCATGAGAAGATGTTGTCAGGTGTTGTCAAACTTTCCTCAGACATTTCGACCCTGAATCACAACGTCTTCCAGTTGGTGGGTCAGCATAGATGGCCAGTCAGTGCCCATCTTCTCCTGGCTTCCGGCTCAACTCTTCTCGCCTGTTCCAGAGCCAACAAGAGGCTCTTTCTGCTGCCTCCCCAAACCTGTGAGGAGGACGGAGTAGCTGTCTTCTTTTCCCTTCCTGATATTCCAAGAGCTGTGAGCATCTCCCCACAGACTGCACAGGAAACCCCTGCAGCCAACCTCAATTTGAAATAGCCAGGCCTGCCACCTTTTCATTCACTGAGGGCTATTTCACTCTCTCTCTGGCTGGTTGGGTGCCTGGGCTGGCATCAGGAGAGTCCCTCCTGTGGCTTTAGGGTGGGGCTGCTGAGAGGTCTCCTGTCCTTTGGGGTGCTTCCTGACTGGAGTCCTCCTACAAGTCAGTAAGTGTCTCCACTCTGAATTGCATCTGTTTTTCCCTTATTCCAAATTTGTTCCTGGATTGATGTATCTTAAATCCCTTTGCGTTCTTGCAAACCCTCCTGCATTGACACTTGACTTCTAACACTTATCCTGTGAGTGTGGTTTGATTGAGCCATCTTGTTTTCCGTGTTTTCCAAAGCCCATTGTGTCCATCTTGTTGTGTCTGTCTTGTTGTGTCCATCCCATTGTGTCCATCCCATTGTATCTATCCCGTTGTGTCTATCCAGTTACACTATAACCTATCTAATAAAGGCACAAAAGACCCAAAAATAATAAATAACATTAACATGTAAGATTGAGGGCCAAATTATAATTCAAGGTGAAACAGGTCTGAAAAAAGCTGAAACAGAAGTTCCAAATTACTTTGCTGGTTGGTGGCTGCAGGGCCTCAATTGGCTGTTTAGTTTGCCTCTGCTTCTGCCAGCCAATGCCTGCAAGATGAGGTCCTATAAATGTGACACAGCTGCATTTTCTCTTTGAACAGTGGAATATTCAGATGTTGATGTTCAGGGGAAATCCAGTCAGCAGCATTCTCTTAACAAGTCTGTTCTGTTGTTTGGTCATATGTATGTCAATAAATGTTTCAGATTTTATTGCTTTTTAATAGTTCTTGTGCTAGTAAAGACATACTAAAACTAAATAACTAAGTCCTTTTGAACAGGTTAATATTCATAGAATTATGAGAAACAAAATAACCCACAAAGTTAGAAATTAACAGACTTTACCTGAGAATGTTTCACAATATCAGTTTTAGAGAGACTGGTAACCATGTAATGCCATCTTGTGGTGAGTTGAGTACATAATACCATTCAAATAATCTCCGATACAGTGACCATCTTGATTTTCCTTCTCCTCTGAAATACAGTGAAGTAGAAGAATGATTTGGAAGAATGGTTTCATCTGGTTATATCAACAGATAATATATATGATCAAACATGTTTGATGAAGACATAGATAATATTGGATTTTTATTTAAATGATTAAATTCATAAATTCATAAATTTTGCACAACATTCTTTTAAACAGATCATTTCTGTTTACTTTACAGTTCCATGGTAACTGAACAAATTAAATCTGCTGATGAGAGCTGTGTAATACAGTCAAAAGCTCCAGCGAGCAAGTTGACCTTGGTTTGAGATTGTTTCATCAAATGCCTAAAATGCAGACAACTTGGAAATGAGAATGTTAAGAATTACTGAATTACTGAGATCAGATGACATTCTTTCTTGTTGTTCTACTGACAGTGAATTGGTGACTGTAAGAACTCTATATTGTACAATATTAGACAAACCACATTCAAATTCCAGGGTGGATTTTCTGCCAGTTACACAAGGGGATTTAGATAAGACAAAGCTAAGTACCTCAGCAAAACCAGCAGATGTCAACAGAATGCTACATATAACAATCTTTGAGGCATTAGAGGGAGCATGGTTGAGTTGATTCAGTCTTTTGCAATGCCTTAACTCACCTGTCAGGGATCTTCCTGTTCACATATTTCATGTCGTGTTTAACTGATGGTTGTATGATTTATGGTTTATGGTCTGGAACTTAGAGTGGCTGTACATACAACAATCAGTGCTTTGCATATTATATGTCAACAACACGCATTTTGATGTATAATTTGGAGGACTTATTGCATAGAGAATTATCACCAACTCTGCAGTTCCCTTCAGCTCTGTTATCTTCCAGATAATTGTTTTAGTTTTATGGCTAGCAACTGTAGGGTTTTGGTTCAGGGAGCATCCTAATACCCACAGTAGTAGATAAGTGTGTCGCATGTCTAAAATATGCCAACACACAGTAGACTTAACCCACACTTGACTCACACTTCTCACGATACCATTTTTGGAGCAATATTCAGAACTAAGTGTGTCGCACCATTTACAAAGATCTACAAGTCCAACTACCACGGTCTACAAGTCAAGTTGGTGGTGGTTGGGTGCCTACAAGCTGGTTTTAGGCCTTCCAATAATCAAATGTCATGAACAAGTCAAATGTTTTGACAATATGAATATTATTACTCAACTTCCAAACACATGTTAGAACCTCCACAGATGGCCGTCATTAAATATCAACAATTTATTCTTATTAAAAAGATTGATGAAAATAACCCCAAATCTGACACTGTGAAGACAAACAAATCAAGATAATATTTAATATAATATTGTTTTATCAATAATTTGAGAAATAGATTCCTTCCTTTAAAATGTTATCTCACACCATCCAAAATATCATTTGACGTCTCTTTTATGTACTGTAGAACCATATGCTTCTTGTTTTGATAGCTTTTTTAATTGTAAGAACTCCTTTCTCAGATTGTAACTGTAACATGGTACGGTTGATCTTATATATTTGTTCATTATGTCGAAATGAAATCAACCAACAAAACACCTGAGCTAAATCAAAACATTTATTTGTATTTGCGAGAGCCAAGGGATGTCCTAATTAAATAACTGTGTCCCAGTGAGCTCTAATAAACGTCTATATAGTTCAAGGCTTAACAGGCACTTGGCCACTTTGTGGCATTTCCCACGAATACATTAATAGACACCTGACAACTTGGAATTACTGCAAGTGTGGGTATTGGGAATGCTGTCAGTCTTACTGCTCTAATCAACCTCATGTCCAGCAGCAGACAGCTGTTTTCAGGGAAAAAGAAATGATAAACCCAGTGTACACTACCTGCCGAGCACCAAGCCTATCTTTCTC
Organism: Xiphias gladius; assembly: GCF_016859285.1. Lineage (NCBI taxonomy): Eukaryota > Metazoa > Chordata > Actinopteri > Istiophoriformes > Xiphiidae > Xiphias > Xiphias gladius. The sequence goes on along the minus strand of NC_053403.1, from coordinate 22,425,722 downwards.
AGTTTATACTAATCAGCTGGAGTGAAAAACACCTCCAAATGAATGATCATTTTGGTTTGTAATTGTTTGCTAACATGTTCACCATTACAAATTAATAAGCTGATAGTAATTTAGATGTTTTAAGTTTATTGCATTGCCCCAAAGTGGCTGAGTATTAAATGATGCAGGTTTAAGATCTCTGCTGGTACACCCTAAGGACAGGACTCCGGTGTGGTGTATGACATCATCATGACATCATATGTGACAGCTATGGGGGAATACTATATCAGTGAAGCAGCAAGGACCCTAGACAAGAGACCGAATGAACACCAAACCCAGACAAAGTCAACAATTTTTCTAACACCAGACCAAAACCAGTCACAGCATCTAGGAGAGTTCAAAGAGGAAGAAATCAAAGGTCATCACCAAATGGAGGAAGATCAAGGAGGATATTCACATCTGACACAAGAGACCATCTTTGAACACAGATCCAAGTTCCATACTTGAGCCACCGTATCCATATAATCCATATAATCAAAGCAAATAAAAGACAATAATAATATTTTGTATGGTTTTACTTTGTGAAATGATGAATTGATTGTAATGAAGCTTTAGTAAAAGTCTCAAGAAAGTGACATGACTAATGACAAAATTACAGAAACCAACCTCTTTGAATACACATATGAAGGCAAAGTAGGAAAGTTCATTAGTGACAAAACTACTGAGCTGTGATCAATCTGTAAGTCCACATATGAGAGGATGCTTGGATGGGTTTGTATGGAGAGAACAAGTTTTAAGTGCAAGTGAGGACATCGTGAACGTAATCAAAGTTCTGAGGCCACAGGAGGAATTGTCTCACTAGATTTGAGCAGCAGTAGTGTTTGATATACTTGCTGTCTTCAAAGCTGCTTGTTGTCAGTTCTGGCAGTTTGTATCCCTCACATACAAACTCCAGCTGAGAACAGAGTAAATTCTACTGGATTTGGCCCATCATTTAAGTGTCATTCTGTTAAGTAACATCAGGCTACTTCCCAATGTGCTCCATAAGCTTTTTCATTTGTCTAAAAGACTGAAAAAAGATCTGACCCTAAAAGCATGTTATAAGAATGTCCTTTTAAATAATGCTAACCAAAAGTTGTTACTAAGCTTCCTCTCCTGGCCTCTGTAGACTCACAACTTTGTATTTGCAGATTGATTAAAGTGTAAAGGAATAATTCAGCATTTTGGGAAACACTCTCATTCGCTTTCTCTCTGAGAGTGAAATGCAAAGATTGATATCATTCTCATGTTTGTGTGTTAATGTACAGAGCTGGAGTCAGGGCTTGTTAGCTTACTGTAGCATAAAGACTGGAAGCAGCGGGGGGGGGGGGGGGCAACAATTATGTAAACCATGAAGCTGTCAGTAGTCATCCTCTTTCACTGACAAGACTTAACATTCCAATTGATTTCCTATGCTTATTAGGGCCTAGATCAGGGCATTAAATAAAGGTTGTTATTAATTTCTACTGAGCAATGATTTACACTAAGAATTAAAAAAAAAAAAAAAGACCAAAAACCCCAGAATCTGGGTCATGCTCAGTTCAAATCAGATCTTTTTCCTTCCTCTTCAAATCCAACCAAACTACCCAGAGGCACAGGCTTTGCACACACAGGGATTTGTAAAGCTATTTATATCATGTTTCCTTTTTTGGCTTTTCAAAGAAATTTGTGTAAATGTTTATTTATCCAAGACACAACATATTACGAGCCACAGCACAGACTTCCTTTTAGGACAAAGTCCTCAAGGATCTGACAGTGGGTAGAAACCATAGCCAGACATATTAGTGCATGAGTCAGTGTATTACCTTAAAGCAGCAGATGCATTAATAAACAACACAGATGAGAGTGTGCAATCAGTTGCCTTACTGCAGCACAGTGTTTTTAAATAGTGATCGCATAGGTAAATCTGACATGATTTGTATATTTGGGGATTAGATGTTCCCAGAGTTCTCTCTAAAATCTGGATTAAAGATGAATATGCGTCACACAGGAAGATTGTGTCTGATAGATTATTCTTCTAAGTTATGACTGTTTTCACTAAAGTTGCTCCTTAGCCATGATGGAGCTTTATGTGTTAGAGTATCAGCTTTGCCTCTCCCTCACATTTGTCCCCAGTCTGTCTTTCTCTGTGTTTATGTGTGTGTGTCTGCTGAGCGTGGCCTCCCGGTTCCTTCTCATGCCAATCAATTTACGCACCTGCAGCTGTTTACTTTTCAACTCAACAAGCCACTGCAGTATAAAACCTTAGCTTGTCCATCCAGACTCCGTTAGATCGCTCAGTCACCTATGCGGTACAGGTGCTACAGCAAAGTTCTTGCTCCGCCATCAACCTTCCTTGCCTGCTCGCTCCATTCTGCAGCTCAACCACCTGCCCCACTCAGCCATAACAAGCCTCTCTGCCAGTTGCGCTCCAGAATCCCTCCGCGACTTCATCAGTCCACCATTCTAATCCACAATACATTCCCTTTTAACCATTTTCTTCCTCCTGGTCTGTGTTTGCATTTGGGACCTACAGTGAACTGTTACAACATTATGACATCGTCATCAAATACAGTAGACAGGTTTTCAGATATGTTACATCTTCAAAGGAGTAAATCAGGACTCATTTAAATGTGTGAAAGAGAGACTTTATTTATGAAATCTGCTCTGAAAGCATTACATTCTGAACATTTTCTGAAGATGAATAGAAGTGATGTCGGTTTGTAAGCTGACAGATCTGAAAGCGTGCTTGTCTTTCTTGATTTGTTTGTTGCACTGAGAAATCATCTGACCAGCTGTAGTTGAGAGTTCCATTCCAAAATGATATGCACAAATTAAAGGGAAAAAAATCACATTTAGCCATGAAGCTAAAGTGCAATTGTGGTTACTGAATACATTATGAATCAGGTTGCGACCGTGGCTTTAGAAGAGCAGTTTTACATTTTGCGAAGTGAACTTTTTTGCTGAGAGTGACATGAAAAGATCACTACCACTCTTATCTATGTGCAGTATGTAAGTATGAAGCAAGAGCCAAGAGGCGGCTAGTCTATGTTACCATTAAGAATGGAAGCAGGGGGACATAGCTAGCCTAGCTCATTGAATCAAAGGTCTGGACTTGTGTGCACTGATGGCTGACAGAGGGCTGTCTCCACCCTGGTTGGAGAAATATTTAAACAATCAAATCTTAATAGGCCGAATAAGGATTGGGACCCACCTAGCTAACCAGCTATGGTTAGCAATGTGGGAAGCTAGACAGCTTAGCAATAGCAATAGAGAAATAGCGGTAAGCGTGGATGAAATGGACGCAGCTATACAGGTTGTTGTAAGTCCATAAACAGAAATAACAACTATTAAATTGACATCTTTCTTTGATCAATGTTAACAACGTTAACTGTATTGAGCAACCGCTACCACTGCTTCTGTGCTGACTGAAATTAACGTCGGCAGGAGGGATATGCCACTCCCTACTGATTGGTTAGAGTAAAACTAATTAAAGCAACCCCCCTCCTATACAGAAACAGCTCATGAACACAACGACAATGTCTCTCCCTAAACTTTCTTTCTCACATCTCTTTGAGTACTGATTAAACAAACGGCAACAACATATTAATTAGTGAGTTATTTAGTAAGCTTTAGAGGTGTGGTTGGTGCAGTTTTCACCAGCTTCCTGTCTTTGTGCTAAGCTATGCTATCAACTACCAGTCCATCTCTGTACTTAATATGCACAGACATATGGATATATACTTTGTGCAAGGGGTTAGTGGGAGTTTTGCAGTGGTTACATTTTGGAGCAGACGTATGTCAGCTATGCCGTAGCCTACAGTGTGACTTCAGAGCCTACATACACAGCTGCTGTAGGCTACAGCGTAGCCCTTAGTGCAGCAGCATAAATAGGCCCAAGGGCACTGGATTCATTTCAGAACTGGTGGTGGCAGTGGTGTGGTGGTCTCTAGCTGCTACAGGGACCACGACATGCAGCGTGCAGGCGGCCAGGGGGCACTCCTCTTGCCAGCTTGCCGCCTTCATCTCCGGGGTTTGTGCTGACAGCTGGCAACAAGACCGTGAATTTGATCGCAACACAGTACTGCACAGGGCTCCAGATACTCAGCTGAACATGAGAGAGCCGCAGAGATGGTTTTAGGTTCTCTCCAAGACTTCACTTGAGCATGCAGTGGTAAATTACAATGTCTGCAAACTATATGACATCACCAAAACAGCTTGGTTATAAAGCTAAAGCATTAAGTCATGCTTTTTAAGTCATTTCAAACATTTTATTCTCTTTGGCTGCAGCACTTTAAAGCTATTGTTGCCACCCAGATTTCAGTCAAAAAGCTTGTTAAATGTTTGGTTAAAATTAGGTTTACACTCTACCAGCTCTAATGTCAGAATGAATAACTGGCGTATGGAGCCATCAATGAAATCACACATGTGTCTTGTGTGTAATGGCAAGTTTTGCTTTTGGCAGGAGGGGGGCTGGTCTGTGCCCCAACCTGCTATAATCCTAAATATTCCTCATGTGCAGCAACGCTTCTTCTGTGAAACAGCAGTAACATGTCTCATTGTTGTAAGCTGCATACCTGCGTCATTTCACCGCTCAATGCCCCTGACAGAGTTCCCAAACAACTGTTCTGATGTGAAGCACAGTGCAGGTTTTGAAACGTAATTTGTCAGAATGACTTCCTGACACTCATGTTGCTAGAGGTCTCCAGCAGTGAACTGAATCAAAGAGCCATGGGACCCTCCCTCTTCCCAGTAAGTTGAACATCTTATCAGACACACCTGGCTGCTGTTGGTCCCCCTCGTTACACAATGTCCTCTTTGACTGAATCAAAATTTAAATACTCTTCCTGTTTTAATGTTTGCCTGCTGTATTTTACCTAATGTCTTAGAGTAAACAGGAATGATTGGATGGGGATACAGGGATCTGCAACTTGCCCCCCCCCCCTTCTGGTGCCCTTCAATGGGCCTTAATGCTTAGCCAGAAGGTTAATAAGCTAATTTTTCAAAATGTAAAACTATTAATTTAAAAAGTGGATATTTTATATTTCGAAATAATTTTGTACAATCTGCTTTTGAAATATTGACTCGTAAACCAGTATTGTGGAATGAAACTGTAGCACTTGTGATAGGTGAAATCACACATATCACAGTATGGCTAGCCTAAATCCTCTAGCTTACTGTTTACCCACATAATTAAATAAAATGCTAAACTGAATGGAATACTGCTTAGAAAACCTCAATAAAACTATGCAGTCACTCATGGTACTAAAATAAACAAATGAAAAAAACAAACAAAAAATACAGCCATTAAACCATGTTGGTGTACAAAAAAAATGTTCACTTAAGGCGGTTCAAGTTGGTTACAGCATTTGTAAAGCTTTCCATATTTTGAAGTAATATACAACTAGAAAGATACAGTATTGCCTGTCTCCCAGCATGCATCAAGCAGTTTTGTACAAGCCCTGTTTCGTGTATCTTTGCCAACTTAAGGTATATTGGCAAATGGATCTATTGCTGCACTAAAAATAAATCAATGAATATTAAATAAAAGAAACTCAGTGAATATAGAAGCTTGCAAATGCATAAATAAACAAACACTTTCCGCAGCAACAGTGATATATGGTGCTTTAAAGCCTGTACAGTAGTAGCATCCTGTTTAGTCCTGGCTTTATGCATTACTTTAGTCTGGTGAATGTCAACATTAGTTGATGAGTAATACAGGGAAGCAGCACTGATTTTCACTTGAACTGAAATGTTGTCACTGTAGTCGGCTGTTAAGGGAAGAGAGCCTGGTATTTAGCTTACTTACTCCCTCATTAGCCATCTGCTCTGGACAAATTCAGTTATGTGACTCAGTCAGTTCCAAAGGTTACAGAGGCAATAGCAGCCAAATTATATGTTCTTATTATTTTGACAGTTTGATCGTGAAAATAGAGGACTTCAGAGTAGAGATTATTTAGGGGAGTCGAGGCAGGGGCTGGTTGCAAAAAGACAGAATAATTAGTAATTGTTTTTAGTTTTGCACAACTGGCATTAGACTAGTCTAATAGCAAAACTTGTGCAACCAGCCCCACCAGGTCACTGGAATATGATTGGGGTACATATGAGCTTGCGATTTAGTTATGTAAAGGAAGAGAAGCTGGATAAGTGGTCCAGTCCAGTGGTGACAAGTGAGCCAAAGATGGTGAAATTCACACCCAGAAGAATGTGGTATTTTTCTTCAATCTTGCCGAACTCGCTGCTCCACCTGAACATGCAGTATGGGAACAACTATCTCTCTTCCAACATCAATTAAATGGTTTTGTAGTTTTTTTTTTTTCACTGCTACAGTTTATGCTCAAACGCACACACTCAGCAGTACACACACCAGTAGATCAGGTTAAACAGGATGTAGGCACCAGGGAAGATCATGCGAGAGTAGGTGTCAATGGCATGGGTGTTCTGGATAATCCGGAAGCTGCGGATGCCCTTTTTCTTTGTCCCCGTGGACTCGTTGTCCAGGGATAGATGCACCACCATTCGCTCCTGTTTTTCTGATGCATCCTCAGCGGTCATGGAGGCTCTTGTGTACCCTGCCAGGCTGTTGGCGTCTGCCTCACTGTATGTCCCATCGAGCATCATGGTCCTGGCATGGGCCATGTCACAGGTGCAGGGGAGGGTTTGGGACTGGGTGAAAGAGAGGAAGGGAATCAAGACTGAATAAAAAGTTAAAAGCATCATTTGAAAAAAAAACGCCATTTCTTAAACGGTCTCTGTACCTGTTCCCTAGCTTTTTCTCTGAGCTTCCGATCTTTACCGTCCCTCACTGTCGTCAGGTAGTTGACTGCAGCATATTCAAGTACTGACAGGAACACAAAGACGAAACTGACCCAGAGGTAAATATCCACAGCTTTGATGTAGGAGACCCTGGGCATGGAGGCGTTGACTCCAGTGATGATGGTGGACATGGTGAGCACTGTGGTTATACCTGAAGCACAGAGGAAATCCAACCTTGTTAGCATGTGTTAGCACTTGTATTAACATGACAATAAAAAAGGTTTTTGGGGAAATATGAGAAAGATTCATGTCATTTAATCTCTGTGTGTCCAGCACAGACATTCTATAGGTCTGGGATATGAAGGACAAAGGTCTTTTCACAGTTATAAATGTATTCTGGCTCTAACAAAGCATTTCCCAGAAGAACAACATCTCTTGAGAAGATTTGTGAACATTTCCATTCAGCAGACAACACCTGTAGAGTAGAATAAGTCTTTAAAAATTATGCCCCTTAGGCATATTGGTAGTGCAGCAAAGCTTCATATCAGCTTATGTTTTGACCAAAAAGTTATATTCCTTATTGTAGTTCCTGTTGAGTCTGTGAAGCAGAGGTCTCACACTGTATACATATACCGCTACCTGAAAGTCAACATGATTTATTAATGAGACAATGCTGCAAATAGCAACTTTCATGCTCCCACTTTACACTGTTTGGCCCTCTATACATACAATGCCAGGGTTGAAGCAATACTCATTTTAGGAAATACAATTACTGGCCATCTTTCTGAAAGTGAAATGAGAGGACTGATATCATTCTCATGTCTATGTATAAGTACAGCGCTGGAGCCACAATGTGGTTAGCCTAGCTTAACATAAAAATGTAAAAAATATAATTTGTGGTTAAAGGGATAGTTATGTGCCGGAACTACATCTTCACCAACAACAGTTTATTTATACACTTAACTGACATTTACAAGCTTCATCATTAACTATTATTATTATTTTTCAAAACTTCTGTCTTGAGAGCACATTTACTGAGAAATATTGGTGACTCTCAAGAGAGAGGAGCTATGTTCTGACCAAAATATTCGCTAACTTAGTCAAAGGATGATTTTTTTCCTTTTTCTAAGTCATTATAGGGGTCACCAAATCTAGCAAAAATGTCGCTAAGTTGGCAACACTGAGTCTGTAACTTCCCCTAAAACCACAAATTGTCTTTTGACATTCCCTTTGTGTATGGATTAAACAAGCAAGAGTCAAAGTGTTAAATAGTGACTTTAGAGGTGCTGATATATATTTTTAATTTTCTTTTGGACAGAGCAAGGCTAGCTGTTTCCCTCTGCTTCCAGTCTTTATGCTATGCTAGGCTAACCATGTCCTTACTCCAGCTCTGCACCTAATGCAGACATTGTACTGTTCTTCTCATTTCATCCTCAGAAAGAAAGCAAATAGGCCAATTTCCCCCAATTTTTTTTTCTTCCCAGATTTCCTTTGGGGTACTCCTGTGCTAACTGGGTTATGCTCTTAGGTCACTGTTATTTGGTTTGGACACACATTGAATTTGAACATGTAATTTAGCTGTTGTGTTGAATATCCTCTTACCTAATGAGACTCTGGCAGGGACAGCCCTGCGGTCAATCCAGAAAGACACCCAGGACAACATGACCATCAGAGTGGCAGGGAAGTAGGTTTGCAGCAGGAAAAAGAAGATGTGACGCCGTAGAGTGAAGTTGATGTACAGACGGTTGTACCAGCCTAGAGACAAGGAAGAAGTGAAACACAAATTGCTTGATATTTGAGAATCGTTTTATGTGATGTACTAAAGTGCCATGATAAACACAGAATGAGGTGAAATTAACAACTAATCTGCACAGGGATGATAGAAATCTGGAGGGCATATAAAACCAAACCAAACAAACCAATGAACAAACAACACAGCAGCTAAATAGAAAAGAGGTCATTGGATTGGATACAAATAATGATGACAGCAAAGCAGTACAGAGTATAAAATAGCAGAATAACATGAAGGAATGATATGAAATATATCAAAATATCCCAGTGGTGTGTTTTTCACAGCAGTATTCCAGTTTCTGAGTTTCAAACATTTCCCAGAGGAAGAGTTTTTTTCTGTATACAACGTTAATCTCATTGGTTGAGTAAAACCCGATTAAGCAGAGCCAAACAATTTTTGAGTGAACAGCTTTTACTACTTCCAATAACTGTTGCCTACCTTTTATAGTGCTATTTGCTATCTTTATTAGCTGTTTTGCCCTGAGTAACCAGGACATTGTGGAAAGACAAGTTTCTATTGACTTCAAAAGTAATCATTCAGTTAAGAAGACATTTAATTTCATTATATATATTTGAAATTGAAAAAACAGATGTTCAACCAGTAATAATCTGTTTTAGTCCAAAATTCTCAGCCTGTGCAATAGCCTGTGCCTTGTACTCCAGCGGGCGACATTCCTAAAATTCACTGTCACCTAGATCTATTCTATACCTCACTGACCTATCAGTAACTATGGGGAAAGTCTTTTCTGCTAATAACATTAACAATTGTTCTGTTCTATTTAAGTGTCCCAGTAAGCCATCACACAATACAAGGATTCTGAAACTAAAGCGGGTAAATGGAATTTAGTCATCATGAATTTTCTTTTTTAAACCTGTGTTTTTCCTACTGAGACACCTCAAAATGTCTTTCATGAAAAATACCTTTTTTCTTCACTAATGCGAAAAAGAAAAAAGCAGCAAACTTTGATGAAAAAATAATCATGACACCAAAACATCTGAGAAGTGTGGAAGCATTTTGGATTTAAACACCATAGATGGAAAAATCATAGCTAAAGGTGAGGCTATTTGCAGACTTTGTAAATGAAACTACTTACTACAATAACATTAGCCTGTCACTTGGGCAGCAGAGGCACAACTAATAAACAGAAAAAGATTAATTCTACAATGTAGTGTTGGATAAGGCTAAGTGGGTTGCATTCAAACCATTTTGAAAAAAAATCAAGTTCTTTCACAGAAAAAGAAAAGTGAAGGCATCACACCAATTCTCAGGTTTCTACACCAAGACGGTGCTCAAGACCACTTGAATTGGAGACAAGTTAAAGTTTGAGCCATTTGGTGATTGAGTCATGGTGGCGTTCAAATGGGGCTCAACAAAGAACTGACCTTTCGGGGAGTTTGAAATGGGATAGGAAGAGGAAATCTTGCCTTAATATTGAATTATTTGCTACAATTATGATTACAGCTCTAAGAAAAACAATTATATGCTGTGTTATTATTAAATACAGTGCAATTATTAGGGATGGAATGATGTGTTTTTTTTGGTAATATGATTCTATATACATTATGCGGTTTACGCACTGATTCAAGCATGATACAATTAAAAGCTCAATGGCAACAATGTATGACAGCAGAATACTTGTGTTATTCTTCTTTTTCCCTTTTTTTGGGACTGGTTTGTTTTAATATGTAAAAAAAACAATCATATATGCAGCAAAGTGCAAATAATACTTCTCAAAAATATAACATGTTCTAATAATAACTAAAAAAAATTTTTTTTAAAGTAAAATAAACTCTCAAAGTAAGATATGTTGAAGAAATATAATCTGTAATTAAAATATAATGAAATGAAAAACAAAGTTTTAACTCCACTTTCAAATATAGCTGCAAGTTACTAATGTATATGCAAACTGATCCAATGTAGGGTCAACAAAACAGCTGGGCTGAACACAACAATCAGCTGTCTTCGAAAAAACTGTCAAGCAAGACTGCTTTTAGTGCAGGGCCAAAAGACTGATTGAACTTAACAAATAAGCTCAATTAAATGTTCTAAATATAGGAAATCAACGATGCTTTCAACTCTAGCATTCAGTGGGCATTTTAACCCTAACCAAATGTCGATGTCAACTGTCAATTTTGGCACTAAGCAGCCGTAACAGCTGCCTGCTGCTCCAATTATCGTTCCAGCATTTTGTAAGAGCTGAACCACCGGGTTGTAACATCCAAGATTAGTTTGTGTGTCGGTGGTTAAAGCAAAGTTTGTTTTGATTCAAAAACTGTAGTGGCTGTAGAGCTCCTGTGAAAGACGGCTGTCACTCATTGCACCTGGCTATAGTGTTGTCCGTCACCACAGCAATGTTGTGATATGGCCAGCCCAACTCCCATTCCACTACAGCCAGTTTAGGGACTTCTGCAACATTACCTCTTGAACAGAACACGTAGCTAGCCAACCCCCAGTTCCTCCTCATAGTGTTTGCTGTTATTGTAATATAGCTCTGAGTAGCACGGGAGGTCCACCTGTCTGTTGTTAGTGAAATGCAGTAAGCCGCTTTCAAGCTTTCCATAAAATCTTTGCTCATTTCTCTGTAGAGAAGTTGCCATTTGCTTTAATTATTTCTATGGCTCGCACACTGGTTCATTGTAGAAAATTATTTCAGCAGTGCTGTTTGGTCCAGTGGCTTTTTTCAGTGGGTAGTTTTCCTTTGTCATGTCTTTATGGTAATGGTGGAAATGAGTGCTCAGGTTGGTTGTGTTAGTTGCTGTGTAGGGTATTATCATCTTGTACAACTTACAGATAGTCCTCGTCTTGTAGGCAAGTCTTTTATTATTTTCTTTATTATTTTCTCCACATTTTACAGGAAAGCCAAAATACTGCCACACCCATGACATCAAGTCAGGTGGAGAGTTTCCTATTTCTGTTTTACCAGCGTTGCATCCCGCTGCCACCATCTTTAGGGACTGTAGCTCCCAGAAGACTGTTTTGTATAATAAAGATGATCGTGCCTTCTGCAGTACAAAGTATAAAATGGATTATACAAACACGTCACAAAATGTTTCTTGTTTTATTTTTGCCACTGTGATGACAGAAGAGAAGTCAATAGCCATCCATAGTCAACCAATCATGTTTTCCTTGCCTATTCAATACTTTGTATTGATTTCAATTTATTTTCCTATCCCTAATAATTATAGAGAAAATAAATATTGCAAAATGCAAAGACACTCTGCAAATGTAAGTGACAGAGTACAGCGTAGTGCAGGTGATATTAAATAATTGTAATTAATTTAGAACTTTAATATTAGAAGTAGATTTTGACAGAAGAATCCTAGACAGAACAGGGCCTCAACATAAGGTACACATGCAGGAGTAACATTAGGGTCCCTTTCATTTCAGTTTATATTAATCAATTCATCAAATTACTCCGTGCCACACAGTGAACCTGGGGATTTTGGAGCCGTTGCAGTTTTTGCCCAATGGGTAATCTAGCCTTACAGAAAACTATGTAAATCTCCACTCAACATTTGTTTTGCCGCTCTACCTGTGCTGCTGTAGAAAGCCAGTCTAGAGGTAGTGTGAAACTTCTGGATGAGGAACTGTGACAGAGAAATCCTGTCATCGGTGCTCAGAGACTCATCACCGCTTTTCCAATACAGCATCAGGTCCTCATCTGTGTAAGCATCTGATGGATAGAAAGCATGAATTTATGTAAAGAGTTAACCAGTTTCAGTAGCAGCAAGTGTAGTTGGATCTCTGTTAAGACTGAAAAAGACATTAGAAAATACCTCAAATTCCTAAATAAAACTCATTATTCAACCATTGGCTGATTATACCTGAACAAATGACTGACAGTTGCTAATAAAAGCTGGCTAAAAAACAGTGCTTTAAATATCTTTGTACATACCACATATGAGTATCTTCTGTGTGTATTTTTATATATCTATCTATATATATATATAGATAGATAGATATACTGTATATATTGCTGTTGTTCTCAGTTTCTCTTTTTAACACAAATTGTTTTAATTCATTAATTAATTCCAACCATTATACTAATTTGCTGTTTTTCAAATGGTCTTATAGAGTTTTACAGTCAATGAAACTCAGCACTTCCTACAGATGTTCAAAAAGTAAAAGCCTAATGTCCTTACAAAAATGAGAAATGACTGCACACCTAAATGATGGCTGGCAGGTGCAGTGCAGGGCAATGTGCAGGAGCCTTTTTCATTTTAATTCAAATTAAAAGCCTACTAAAAAAAAAGGCAGGGATAATGCCTTTAGAGGTGCTGAAAGGCTTTCAGTGTGAAATATCTTTGCAGAAAGTGTTGATTCACTGATAACTGGAGATAATTAGTGAATGAAAAACTCTGTTTATGTTAAAGAAGAGGAACTCACATAGACTGGTGAAGTATGACATGGCTACTGTATGATGGTTCATGGATGTAGTAAATTAAAAAAGGAGCACTAAAATATGATCAAATTTACCTTTAAAGGAGACAAGTTGGAAAGAAAGACCTGTTTCTAATATAAGGCCTGCTTCTCTCTAAAGTCAAGGTAAAGATGATGGAATAACATCCACTGTTAAATCACAATTTAGTTTTTCTTGTCAGTGTGGTGCTGTTTGAGGCAAGATGCGGCTCAAATGCTTTTTGGCATTTAGAAATTAGGAGCAAAATATTTCAAAAGTCTTTTTAGAAAAAGAGTGGAATTATATGAATACTTACAGCTCTCCAGCTCCAGCGTGCATGTCTGCGAGTCCAAAGGGAAACGACTGAAATCCATGTTGCATGCAGCAGTAACTGTAACCCTGGGGAAGTAAAGCAGAGTGTAAATCTCACCAGCTTTACCCATGCTACACCAGGGCCTGCCAAGTCTCATTTGGTTGGTGTGATAAAACCATGTGAAGGCAGATATCTGTGTGTGTGTGGGGAATTTCCTGTCCTCACCTCAGGCTGTACAGGACGTGACCATCGGGGAAAACCCGCAGCATGATGTTGTCAGTGGTAGTGTCATGGATAAAAGACCTCTTGGAATGGACAAAAAACACATCAGGTACCCAGATTTTCTTCACCAGCCGCCCGTCAAAGGTCATGCTTTTGTTGGTGGAGCTCGGGAAGGCCAGCCTCTCATCCTTCCAGTAGTGCCTCAGATACAGGGTCATAGTGAAGTCCTGGGGGCATGGGGGGAGGGGTGACAGAAACAGTCTCTGGATTAAGTCTCACTACTAGGACTCTACTCGCTTGCCAAATCTGGTGTACTACATTCCTCTTGGATTACACTGCTGTGACCTGTGGATGCTGCATTATATGGATTGTTTATGGCTAAAAATTCATGGTCAACAGAAGTGCTGAACATACTTTATGTTAACTAAGCAAAGTCCACAGCTTCCATTGGTCTTAGATCACTCTTGTCTTCTCGCCTCCTTCCTCCCTGTTGCTATGTAGGCCGGGGTGGTCCTGCGTCTGCACTACTCCCTGGTACAGGAGATCATCCTCAATCCCATTCTCCTCATGGCATTACATAAGACCAGATCAGTTTAAAAATAATGGCTGCAGCAACACATTGTACTCTTGGCACCCAACATTAAAGTACCTTTGATGTTACGTAAGATGATTTCAGGGGCATGTCTGAATGAGTAATATCTGTAATGTATTATAAATTTACTAATGAGGGATGACTGTTGTGTTGTGATCTGAAGTCTGTATACCTGAATGTTATTATTTTAGAGTATTTATAACTGCAAGCTTATTGGTTCATTAAAACTTTAACTAAATTGATTTTCTCTGAAAGCCGAATTTCTTAAGGCTACAGTATTTAACTTTTTTTGTTGTTGAAATATGCACCAAAACATATCTTAATTTGGAGAGGTGCTATGGCTGACCCCCAAGCTAGCAAGCACGTGATTTTTGCATTAGCTGAGAGAGCATATATGGTGAGGATGTAGGTGAAGGGCTGGATGGCCTTTGCTATGTTTCACCCGTTTCGATTGAAATGGGCCCCACCCTCCAAACGGCCTCATTTATAAAAAAAACATATTTATGTATATTGTGGTTGTGGCGACTAGTGAGATGTGGTTACTTCTTTCAAAGATGACACACTGTAAACTGCTTAAACCACCACTTGTGGGTGCTCGGCTGACATCTAAGAAATCACTGAACATGACCAGTCCAAAACTGAAGCTAGCAAAGGTCCTTACTTGTGAGAGGAAAATGAAACACACCTACCCTTGTGGTGCTGAAAAATGGAAAATATTAGACAACAAAAGAAAACGTCTAAATAGTGTCCCAGCATCTGCAAAAGGCCTGCTGACTACTGCACTTGCACCGCCTTCATAGCGTGCTAGCCAAACAACTTGGGCTAGCATTTTTCCTCAACCAGCACGACATTGATAAGAAACACTAAGTTGTGATTTATCAGTAAGAAGTTGGTGCAAGACAACAGTAGATGTTATGCCATCAAATTTAGCAATTTAGCAAGCAAAGTCAAAGTCTCACTTGCAGAGGTTTCAGAATGACTCACTGTCACACTCCAGGATCATGAGAAGTCAAATGCCCACCTTGCCAACATGGATAGCTGGCGTAAGCTGGACACGCGCCTGAGAACACATCGTGTCACTGACAGCACTTATCCATTCATGCAAATGCTGAAAAAAACACTGGGATAATGTTATGAAGAGGTTCATTGCCATAGTCTGTTACCTCGCAGAACAAAACCTTGCTTTCTGTGGCCACAATTCCAGCCTACATGAATCTGCTTGCTGAGTTCCGTCTGTTTGGCTTCATTTATGGAAGAGAGGAAATGAAAAAGGTCATCCAAAGTCACACACTAAAAGATAGCTGCATAAACATGGAGAGAACACGCGATGTGGATGCTGAGGATCTTTTGTGCGAGGTGTCGGCTGCAGTCAGTTCGATGCCTGCGAAAGAAACCACTGGTCTGCAGATTCTTAGCTACATTTACAGCAACAATAACAGTTGAACTGCATTCCATTCTTGGCACTGCTCTACAACTCATGGTGACAGTGGCTGTGACTGTAGCGACATGAGAGAGGAGTTTCTCATGCCTAAAGCTCAACAAAATGAAGGAGGTCAATTGAGCATAAGGTAACAAGATTGCTGGACAAAGATGAACTTATTAAAGCATTATCAGCACTCAAGCACAGAGTGAG
Organism: Xiphias gladius; assembly: GCF_016859285.1. Lineage (NCBI taxonomy): Eukaryota > Metazoa > Chordata > Actinopteri > Istiophoriformes > Xiphiidae > Xiphias > Xiphias gladius. The sequence goes on along the minus strand of NC_053403.1, from coordinate 22,410,018 downwards.
GTTCTAGGCAGGACTACCTCAGATTGAATCAACAGTAAGTCTTTTAACATCTATTTAGCAAAAATAAAGTTAGTAATAATAATTTTATTTATAAAATAAACTACTTATTTCCCTCAATGTGTATAGGTGGCAATCAACTTATTCTTTTTCAAGCAATCATAATTTCTCTCTTCCACTTGGTTTGCTACCCCTCTGTCGCTCGCTCTCCTTTTCACTTTCCAGGCCTGTAGTGAGCTGTCCATGGTGCTGAAAGAGCGTGAGGTGCAATTTATTGTAAACTATCAGTAGTTTCAGACACTTTTCATAAGCAAGCAAAACATTGTATTGCTTTAGTTATTAATTTAATCTATGGGAATTGTTTAAGCTGTTTTTATGTCCTCTCTTGGTCTGGAATGACCTGCAGCTTATGGTAACTAATATTAGCTAATGTTAGCAAATTTTAGATAGATACTGTATTACTTTGTAACTGTTACAACTGACTCAGTTGACTTTCAGCTCTTCTATACTTGTGCTACTATTGTGCTAGATTTTAGCATTTGCCATTATTTCATAATTGCTCCTAATTGTAAAGTTGAATTCATAAGCAATAATAAACACATCTGCTTAGTTCAACGCACACAGACTTACTTGGTATGGTATGGTTAGTAGCTAATGGTGGCTAATGCTAGCTAAAGCTAGAAAACTTTTTCTATGTAACTGAATAAACTAAGTCAGTTCACTGACTTTATTCATCATGACGTTTACTTATCTTTACTCTTGATACTGTTACGACAAACTGAAGCATCTATCATTATCCCTTAATTGCCACAAAATGAAGAGTTATATTCATTAGCAATATTCATTAGTTTTTGATCCTACAGCCTCACTTGTCACTTAATTGTTGTCCAAACAGTATTAAAAACACATTAATGAGCCATACTGTTGCACTGGGTGATGTTCCTTCATTACACCATCCTGCTGCTGGCAATGCTATTTTGCAACAAATGTAGCACTAAATCCTGGGTCTTGTGCACAACCACACGCTCAGTGGGCCCACAATTACAAATAACCAAATCAACAGTTATAAACATGTACCTATATGGTTATGAGTTATCATTAAGTATACCCAAATTTTGTATTATTAATAACAATCTGTGATACTGTATTTACTGTAGTCTGCACATTCGGAAATATTAGCAGATTTCCACCCTTGTTTCTCAACACACTGTATATTACTGTGTGATACTTTATTAGGAAGTTTGCTTGAACAGGGAAAGTCACAGAACACTATATCATTTCCTTCATAATTGCTTAGATAGTCCTCGTCTTGTAGATAAGAGGCACTCATGTAGCTCAGCCATCTTAAAATGCATAATACTTATAAAATAAAAAAGGCCATTATATATTTGACAGAGTTGAAAATATTTCAGTGTACACTGCTACAGCTGACTGCTTGAATAAACCTTTAGTGTGACACTAAGGATGTAAAATGTTAGAATTGCAGTTAAACACACCCATGCTTTTTTGTGAGAACCCCCCACTACAACAGCAAACAAATGCACTACTTCCACCTGTTTTGAGTGATGTTTGTTAAAAAAAACTACAGCACCCGGCTATTGGGCTTGGGGCTGAGAGTCACAGACAGGGTAGGGAAGTCTGAAAGTACAGAGACGGACTAACATAATAGTTTTGTTTTTTTGGAATTTGTTGACATTAACAAAAATATAGAATAACACTATCCAAATCATGTTTTTGCGAAAGATCATTTGCTGTGTTAAGCATCCTGAAGCTCTGTGATATGACATAATGTCACTAAGAGCAGCTGTCATCTGGAATCCCCCCCCCCCCCCAGTTCAAAAGCAGCTAAATACACAACCCTGGGATCCAAATGGAATGTAATCCTTGGTCGTCCTTGCAAATAAGAGTTCACACAACATCAAAATAACAGTTTTGGATCCAATTTATGGTTCTAGAAGAGAGGGTTGATTTAATTACATTTCTCAACATGCATTTAGTCTGACTTTGAGTAAAATAAACAGTTCCTACCACTGAGCTTTCATAATCTAATTCTGATTATCCAACTGAGAACAGCTTAATGACTATAACTGAAAAGATAAAATCATCTGTCATTTCAAAGCACAGATTTACTCAAATGCCAATGGCAGAACGTATAGATGTTCATTATTACTTATTATTTATTAGACTATGTTTTAGATTATGGCTCTGATCTGGTGAGTCTAATCAAAAAAGTTGGGTTCGAAGACATGTGTTATCTGCTCTTATTCACTATGGTGCTCGCATGTCCATTCCCATGCTATTAATGAAGAATGTTCCTACAATGCTTCATTAACTACTTTGTCTGACGAGAAGCAGTGTCATTTGTCAGCAACTTCCAGGACCGTAACCTGAATATATCACAGATTTACTAGTAACTCCAGTAACATTATCCACTAGAATAGTAACGTTAATAATGACATTATGCTTTTACTTTTACCATAATCTCATTATTTTCAGTTTGTGTTGGTCTTTGCTTTCAAACCTCATAGAATATTAAGTAAGAGAGACAGAATAATCCAAGAAATCCCCTATTTTCCCCCAGACTGAATCTATTTTAATTAGTTATTTAAAGTATCTGCAGCAGATTTCAGTTATTTTTACAGTAAGATTACAGCTATTTGTAATCCATTTTTACCCGTAGGTACAATTGTGTACTTTGTGGCATTTAACATGTTCAAACCACTTACCATGTCAACCTCTGATATGCTGTCCAAGCTCTCCACCTGAACGTCGACTCCAACAGGGACAGCAGGACCTGCAGATTTATAGCAGTTAAACAGATTAGAGTTTGCATTCAGATCTTTCTCTGCCAAACTGTTTTAATATCTGGTGTGTATTGTTTGAACATATGAAGATATGATGATTTCAGGTTGTTTTGAAGTTATGTCATGCTGTGAAGTTGAAACCAGGACTTAAAGAACAAGTAGATCCTAAACTAAAGTATTGTATGTTCCCACATATTACAAAAGAGACATAAGAGTGTATACCAACCTTGTCCCCTGAGAATTTAAGCTCAGACAATGTTTTTTAATGTACAATGCCAACATATTAAAAATCTTTTTAAAAATCTTTATAATATCTGCACATGGATATAGTAGGGGAAAGGTTGTGGTTATGGCAAATAAACTGGTTATGATTGCCCCTGTTTCAGAAGCAAAGGTTGAAGTATTGTGACATTTTTATAGTGGCCCAAAGCCTCACAGGGGAAATGTCTGGGTGGGTGGTTTTGTGTTTGAGTTTGACACTGTAGACTGTGGCTCACACCCCATCTCCTACCAAGAGGCGATGTTGGTGTCTTTTATTCATTATTACAATCAAACAAGTCCCAACCTTAACCACAGAGTTTAAGGTGCCTAATGGAGTTTCTTTATCAGAAAAAGCTCATTTGTGTAATGGTAATATGGTCCAATTTGGAAGGTGCTGACAAAGAACTTACAGTATGGTCATTTATGTACAGGGACTTGTTGACTTGTACACAAGTCAACAAGGGAGCACATTCATGTTCCATAGAGGATGAACCCTTCTGAACCCTTCTGAACTTTTTCCTCTTATGCAATCCTTGGGACGAAAAGTCAACATTGTCCACAAGATATCTCTTATCTAAGTAGTAGATTGCAATGGAATTTGTTACACCGAAGTATAACAAATTTGTAATGTGAGTAAACAGCTACGTGTTTTCTGGGGCAGTGCAAACTGAGGCCAAGACATGTTTGCACGAGGTGAAAATATTTTAACTTTAGTGAAAAAGATTTCTGAGGTTTTATTACTCCATTTCATGAACATATCAAAGATGAGGAAAAGGGAGAGAGAGGGGAGAAAAATAACAGAACGAATAAGACTTCCTGGTGAGTTCTTTGATCCCTCAGTGTCTGAGCTATCACATAAACACAAACACACACTCCAAACAGAATAAATTGCACATACATTGCTAACAAGCTACAGCTATCATAGAGTTGGTAAATTGGCTGTTTGGTGCAAATAAACATGAACTGCAAAAATAAAGTGAAGTGAAAATTTGCTTTGTGTTCTACCCCAACAGAATTTTTTTAACATGCACAAACTGATTTTGTGGGATGCTTGCTTTCAGCAGAAACAAGTAGTGAACATATAACTGACATATCATTACCTTGTAAGTTGATAGGGTGAACTTGTTAGCAAACAGTTGCTTATTTATACGTCCAGCAGTTACGGAGTAACATTATCATTCAAATCATGTGTCTGTCCACATGAATATGTCTGTCCAAATATAAGTCCAGAATTCAGTCTCTTTTAGCTTTGGTCTCCACCAACTCCTGAGAAAAACATCTGACTCTTTAGCAGCTAAATGCCCTACTATTTTAACCAGCTAGTCTTTAACTGTGTCTGAACTGCTATTTGGTGCTGAGTTGGTATTGTACAGTGGGTTTTTAGAGCTTTTTCACTGTAAACGGCTACCTGCTCCGTTCCAAAAACACTGTTAGAGTCTAGCAAAAAAGTAAAGTTGTGGTAGGACAGCTAAACAGTGAACTGAAACTCACTATGAAGCTCTGTAAAGCCGAGGGGAGCTGCAGATACAGCTGATAATTTTCTGTAGGTTTGTCACATAGATCCTTTCACATTATCACACTATTTTTCACAGTCATTTGATACATTGTTATAAATAATAGTGAAATAAATAAATAATTAAATTTGCAAAGATATTATTTGATTTTAATAGAAATAGGATGTCAGTTTTGATGCAGTCACTGTTGTGATCTCTTGTACACAGTCCTAAAATAACAATCATATCCTGCTAAGCCATGACTAATAACTCCAATCATTTCATATGATAACTTACATTAAACAGAAGACAATGTTTTCATATTTGATTATATGTGTTGTTTAGCTGATTGAGAGGACTATATTTAAGGCCATTGTGGGATTTACAGGGATATGGAAGGGTATGCTAGTAGCCTTATCATCAATAGCAAAACAAATTCACACATCGTTCTGTCATTTGTGTATTAAAATCCCATTGGCTGCTGTAGTATTTTTAATCTGTACAGCAGTAATGGTGCCAGCCTTACATAACTACTGGCACAGCAAAGCTGCTACCTGGAAGAGGGGATATTAACTCATGCCCAGTCCCAGCTGTCAGCAGAGAGTCCTCCCTACTCTTTCTCACACCATATGCCAAACATCACGTGCCAGGCTCAGTAAAGCCTGAGCTTCTGCTGACACTGAGCCAGTGGACGTAACACCAGACACCTGTTGAGTAAAAAGCTTTGACCAGTGGTACTTATGGAGTGGAATTGTCTGTGATTTTGCTCTGCCTTAGCTCTCTCATCAGCCAGGTCACAGGAGACCAAAGCCAGAGCGCATTCTGAGCTGAACTGCTCTGCAAGGACACAGCAGTTAGAAAAAAGTCTGTACCAAGGATGGATATAGGATTGTACATTCTCTAAATTACCGGACATGGAGGCCTATTATCTGTGCTTCAGTGTTCAAAATGTTGGCTACAGATTGAGGCTGAAAAAGCGAGGTCTATGTGTTCAGACGGAACAAACGGGCACAGATGAACTGTCCTGCGTGTGGTTTTGCCAGAAGATTTCCTTTTGCTATTTTGAGCTTTTGAGCATCAGCAAATTATTCTACGTCACTGATTATCAGATGAGACCCATGAATGCGTCATAGAGATGCTCCACTTCATAATTCCAGTTGGCTCCTGTAGCCCGCAGTAGCACTTCTGTGTAGGCTGTTCTCAAATAGGGCATGACGGAAGAGTGTGTCAGCCAGTGTTTTCCCCCTAAAATTACAATCCCACAAACATGAACACCAAAACACTGAGTACCAACATCACAGAGGAGCAAACAGTAAGTCAAAATTAAAATCCATGACAGCCTGTTTATAGGCTCATGCAGCAAGCATATTGACAGTTTCACGGTTCTGCTTTCCTGAGAGCTCTACTAAATCTCAACAGTGTCATTTAATACCAAGTCTTACTCTTTAAAATGGAATTACTAAGAATAGGAATAAGTGAGATAACAAAAGGCCCTAATCCACATGCATTCATAACCTGTCATAAAAGCAAACATTTTATTAGCTATATGTGGGGATTTATCCAGCAACTGATTTTTTTATCAGGCAAGTTATTTGAGTCACTGAGTAATGATCATTAATCTAATATATACAGGATATATGGAAATACAGGATATCAATCGATCAGATCAGTCATGAATATCAATCTCATGCCTGTGCATTAAGTACAAAATGCTGTTTGTAGGTACATTTTTAGCAAGATAGCTGTTTCCCTCAGCTTCTAGTCTTTATGGAAGATAACCACATCCCGATTCCCGTTCCATATTTACATGTTTTTGTTTGTTTGTTTTTTCCCCCTTTTTTATTTAGTGACAGAGATAGAGATAACAAGATAACAAGTGAAACAAGACAGGACAGACCTCAATACATTGGGTGACATGACAGGATTACCACAACAGGGCAAAACATGCATTGGAAAAAATGCAATGCAGTCTGTTCTGTAGGATTCCTGTGTATGTATAGGTGTGAGTGGGTATTTATTTACTTATCTATTTAAACAAACAAACAAACAAAAAATGTATTAAAATGATTTGCTCTATTACGTTGTCAGTTAGATTGAGAAAGTAGCTGATAATAATAGCTGATAATAGTATTGATAATAGTAGCAGTAGTAGTAGTAGCATGAGTTAGAGCAATATTGAATAGTGATAATACTAATAGTAGTGGTCATAATAATAATTACAATAATAATAATAATAATTACAGTAAACAAAAGTAATAATAATAATTGTAAAAAAACAAGAAAGAAACACATGTAGGCATTTTGACATTAGCTGAAGTAGTGACATTTGGTATGGTGGGAAGGCAGGAAAGGATAAATAAATAAATAAATATAAAAATAACGGTAGCAATAATAGTAACAGTAGCAGCGAATAGTGATATAATAATAATTATTATAATAACAAGAATAACAGGAAAATACTGATAACAGTGCAGGACCCTTCTTTTTTCGGAAAATACTGCACAGTATAGCTGCAAAGAATAAGTTGTTATTCTTGTCATCATCACCAAGAATAATAATGGTGATGATAACAGCACAAAAAACGCCAACATCAACAACTACAAGAGCAAAATTAATCATAAAATTAATGATAATAACAATTATAACAGAAGAATGTGGTAGGTATCAGGAGTGTAGATGACGGTTTTACTGTGTATGTCATTCAGGAAGTAACGCAGTGAGGATTGGCTCCCAAACTTTCGGGAGCGGATGTATTTTGTGATTAATAGATGCAGTCAGCTTTTCCATTGTGTGTTCTGTGAAGGTCTATCCATAGTGAGATGCTTCAATTTTTCCTGCTTTTCCAGTTTAGGACGATGTTTTTGTTGGTTACCGTTAGAGCGATGAATACTACTTTTATGCTGGTTGGGGAGAGTGATTAAGAAATTTGTGATAAAGATTTTAAGAGTGACAGAGAGATAGAGATTTTTTGAGCCAGCAGCTTTAGAAGCATCACCCTAAAGGTGCTTTAAGACAGCAGGAAATTGGTGCCACTGCTTCCATTGTCTTCAGTGTAAACTTGTCCACAGCCATGCCGAATGGCTATTTGTTGCTGTCGAAGGTTCAACTTTTTCATATTGCCAATTATGCAATAGTATCAACAGAACCCACAACAAGAAAAATGATACATACAATGATACATATCTGAATTCCCTAAATCATAAGTACACCTCTTCACCAGTAGAGAACGGATGGAACAATGAAGAAAAATGTTATTGGAGCAACATTAGCTTCAAAGTCTGATTATCCAGTCTGGACCAATAAACAACGTTCATAATATTAGTAAGCTAAACTGACTATATCAGTCTTGTCATAATGCTAACCATATAACATGCTCTATTTAGCTGCATGATGAGATTATAGTGGGTGGATAGCAGCAGCCTGAAGTATATGGAACAAGTATGTAGTTAGTAGGATTGGAGGTAGCCGGGAGCCACTGCACCGGCGTTGCTACCTGTTGCTGCAGATTCAAAATACAGAACGTCGATGTTGCCTGGTGGCAGCAGTAGTGGCAGCTGCTTAACCCCTTAAAGTACTTTTCATCAACCTGAAGGCGAACACGTGGAATGGGATCACACACAGGAAGCAACAGACATGTCTCCAGGTAAGGTATGCTGTGTTTACTTCTTGTTTTACTTTTGAGATAAAACCTTTAAAATGTTTATCTGTGACATTCTAAAACATAGTGTTGCGGTACACAAAGAGAAGAGCCATTAAGTCAGTGAACTAACTCAGTAGTGTCAGTTATACAATAACTATCTATAGTTTGCTAACATTAGCTAACATTAGACTTTATAATCTACTGGTCATACCAGACCAATTAAGGCTATAGCAAAAAAAACCCTGAGCATACCGAATTGAGCAAAAGTATGTTTTATGGCTTAATAATTCTTATTTATTGTTTCAAAAGTAGCATAATTTGGCTTTAAGGGCTGCTGGATACATTAATCTATCCATCATCTGCTTCATACACAACACAGGTGATTCTGACACATGAGTTCATTGTAAATTGCTCATCAAAAGCTTTCACAGAAAGTCAGATACTGTATCTTAGATGTTCTTTGTCAGGAGTCTCAGTTTTTCATTTATTCAGTCATGCTTCCAGAGATCGAATTGTCCTAATGGATTTTCAATAGATGTGTTTAGAATAGAAGGAGAAAAATAGCCAATCCATTCCAACTCATGATACTGGATAGTGATGGGTGAAACAGTTTTTTTCATTGTGCTGAATAATTAGAATCAGTTCACTAAATTTGCACTACATTTGTTCAAAAGATTTGTTCACCCAGTCGCTTAGTGCATGACTGGAGCTCTGACAGCATAGTCCCACTCAATGAATTGAAATACGGCCAAACATTCAGTTCAGCTGGCTAACTAGTTAACTAATTGTTTGTGAAGGATAAGCCAGTGTATGAGAATTTAGTTGGATAAAAATAAAATTTTCTAACTGAAAGCTGCTATAACAAAGCCCTACCCTATGATGTACAGTGTGTAAATTTTCGCAAAAATTCTTTATTAAACAAAATATTTGGTACTACTTCCTACTATGAGAATTCAAGACATGAGAGGGAGGGAGAGGGAGATGGGTGGGCCTGAGCAACTCAGCGTGTGTGTAGTATTGTTAAATGTTAACCTATGCATATTATCAATCTAGATAATGTCCTATATCTGGATTGCAGTCCTAGACCAATGTTGTTGAGTGATTACAGCCAAATGTTAGCAAACTGAATTAGCCTTGTATTTGCTACCTCGAACTCACCCCATTCCTTCTGTGAACAAATGACTTCAGTCACTCACTCACTGAGTGTGTGTATTCCTGCGAACGACTGAGCTGAATCAATCACTCAGTGACTTTATCCCTGCATGTTTGCTCACAACTAACTGAGAGCTCAACTGAACTGACTTAGAACAGATCATTTCAGGAAGTTATTTAGTTCAGTTCATTCACGCAAAAGGATTTGTTCTTTTGAACAAAACGTGTGTGAATGACGCAACACTAATACAGGACTGCTCCTCTGTTCATGGATTATCAACTGTAAATCCACTGTCGGTTCACCCTGGCTAGATTATACAGCTGGGCCCGTCCATCAGACACTATGCTGCTAAGGCTCGAGAAATCCCAGTGAAAGGAAGAATTTGATGGAAGGTTCTTCAGAATCCAAAGGGTGACATTAGGGGAAAACATGCTGCCTCTTTAATGCAAATGGAAATAATGCATGACAAATCTATCCACCTGAACAAATGTTTTTTAAACCTGAGGAAGACAGGGAGATGGAGATCCATAAAAAGATCTCCCCAGGAAATCGCAACTTGATGTCATGACCAATATTCCATCCAAACAACTGTCTTCTTCTCCTCACCTTCCCGTATGTGTTTGATTTCTCAGGCTGCAGTTGGGGACCGCCCCATGGGAGCAGTGCAGGTGCTCTAATTAGGATGAGAAAACCTTATCAACATTCACAGCTCCAACTGCACACTATTGATAATACAAACCGCACTGACTGTTATTCTTTGAAGCATATTGTGGAAGCAAAAGAATCTTAACCAAGCAATTAACATTTCTCTATTCAATATCTTTGTTCTTTGGGATACCGTTTCACCACAAAGCAGTTAAGTGTGTGCAACTGGACAATAAAATGCTCTACAGTCTTAGGAATTTGCTCACGGACATCCCCAATGACACATAAGAACGTCATTCTCCATATCAGTCCACCAGCAAACAGGAAGTGGCTGTGTAAGAGGCTTTCGTTAGTAACACTGCAATCACTCCTTTGAAGCCTGGAGGAACCATAGCAGCTGCTGCACACACACTTTTTCCTCAGCCAAATCAACATGCAGCAGTCTCATAGGCAGCAGCGGGACGCTTACACAAGTCAACTTTTGATGATGTTTGAATAAGACGATCGTGTCCTTCTTCCTCTTCTTCTTTTTCTTCTTCTTCTTCTTCTGCTGCTGGTGCTGAAGAAGATGCTTGCACCAGCAAAAAAAAGCTGACAAACACAAGACAAAAAGTGATCCTCAGTGGGATCCTGTTCCCATCTGTGGCTGCAACTGTAGTCTCAGAGGAGCATGAAATTCACTGTGGGATGTTTAATTTAGCTCGCCACCTTCTCATATACGTATACAGGGCCCGTTTACGCTAAATACCAGATAACGGAACTCCTTAGCTCCACAAATAAGCTTCTTATTTTTAATTGCCTTCTCAAATCCCAGAAGTGCGATTGTCCTGACATTCAGGGTGTAAAGCAAGGACACAGAGAATGCCCTTAAGTTGACTTTTGCTTGACAGATCAGTGTCAGTGCAGGAAGATACAAGCAATCAGAGTTGACAAATAATGGCTTTAAAAACATCTGGCAGAGAAATAAACTGATCACCAGCCATAATTCTAAAGCAACAGAGGATGAGAGGAAATTTTTTCTATTTTGTCTACAAGGCGGTGCAGGATGACCTCTACTCAGCTCTGTGTGAGTTGGTATTTACAGTCTAATAGAACCTGCTGAGTATTTCTCTGTTTCCTCCTTATTTTCTTTAGCTTGGGGCTGCTAGCTGTACATCTCACCCATTTCTGTCATTTTAAAGATTTGGCTTTCAAGTGGAAAAGAAGACAGGTGGGGAAAATAAAACTGCTGCTTCTTTACCAGTGAGCATGGTATTAATATTCACACTCAGGTTCAACAAAGGGTGAACCTTGATGTGTTAAACACAGACAGGCCGAATCAGTGTCAACGGAATGCTGAGCTGAAACATCTCGTCCAATCAATGTGTGATATCACTCAGAAAAAAGAGTTCTTTAAAGACGCAACAACAATTGTCAAATATTCCGTTATTGACACCAACATGATCACTGAACAAAAGCAGCTCAAGGAGCTTACCTGCGAAAGCGGGCCTCATAGTGAAGTCGTGGTCATCTATGCGCAGAAGGTGGCTGGTCTTCACCTTTCGGGTTTTGGTTCCATCCACAACCTTTTTTGACAGAGGACTGGAAATAGGCAGGCAGACAGAGATACGTTTGTAAAGTGACATTAGAGTTTGGTCTCAAAGGAAAAGACTGGTATATTCTGTATTTTTATTACTGTCAACAAATCGCATGAAAAAAACAAAATGTATGTGTTAGTTTCTCAATTATTTCTGACTTTTTAACCCCATCACCAGAGTAGAACGTTAATATTGTATGATTCTAAACCCTGGATTACATCTAATGCAAACATTTTAAAAATTTGTGGTTATGACAAATAAAGTATGGTTAAGTTTAACTAAAACACATGGTTCAGAGTTAAAAAGCCTTTATGCTTAATTGAACCCACACCGTGATCTCTCCCTAAACCTAACCATACCTTAACCATGGTGTTGTCATGTTGTTAAATAGATCTATTTTTCAACAGTGACTTTAACAGTTTTGGAAACTGCTGAGAAACAGTCTAGTCCTGCTCATACAGCCGTCGGATAAGAAAATGCTTCAATGTGGCGTTCAGGAAGGCATGGACAAACAATGTATTTTAACATTTAATTTGGAGGACTTGTTGCGACCTCAATACCCTTTAGGGCAACACACACTGTCATCATGTGACATACATCAAAACATCTGCCCCCATTATTTTCTGTGTCAGCCTGAACATTGGTGGCTTCTTGACACAATGTGTCAAAAGCATCAATTTTATCACATTCACCCAAGTGTCAACTAATGCAATTTTCCATGACATGGACATAAACTTCTTCCTACATTTGCACCAAATATTATTGGCAGTCAATGTACAGCAAATCATGAGGAATGAAAACGTCCAGTATGAACATATATTTCCTAGGATCGTGAGCTGGACTTCCCTGCCCTGTCTGTGTTCTCAACTCCAAGCCCATTGTTCCTACTGAAATAGTAAATCTTTAAAAACACCTCACAAATACAGTATATAGTTTCATTTAAAAAAAGGCTCAGTAATTTCCAAAAACTAGTTAATAGTTTTTAGCAAACGTTACTCAAAGGGGGAAATAATGCAACAGTTGGGGACTATTTTCAGTGGTGGATTAATCCACATTTTGTGCTCTAGTGACTATATCTGGCAGCAGGATGATGTATGTGGGATTGAGTAAAAATAAACTTCAGTGTGTATTCAACACGCTCTCATTCCAAACTTGTCATATAATGACGCCTGGTCAGGACCCCTTGGGGTCACAGGGTACCCCTTTAGCATCATTTTTCAATGTGCAGGGTAGACCGATAGGAGAGCTGTGCCCTAAAAATTGTTTCTATACAACTAAGTTGCAACAGAAAATCTGTTTGTACGAATCGTATTTGGATTACTTCTTTTATTAACATAATAAAGATATGTTGTTAATTTATGTATTTGGCAAGATGTTGATACTGAATGTATCAGTAAAATATTCACAGACAATATATTTTTTTCCACAAAAATGTCTGATCCAGCATTACAATATTCATTTGTAGTGACTGCAGCATTATTAAAGTTTTTTATGGTTATGGTTAGGCACCCACATTTGGTTAAGGTTAGGGAAAGATTGTGGTCTGGTTTATTACAGAAAAAACTTCATAGTGACTTCAGACACATTATATTTAACCAAAACCAAAATCTTTCCCTAACCTTAACCAGAGCGCTTTTGTTGCCTAAACCTAACCTCAGACAGGACTCTGGATGCGTACCCCGGTCTGTCTTGTCACGGTCTTGCATTGTATCTGTATCTTAGATGTTCTTTGTTAGGAGTCTCAGTTTTTCATTTATTCAGTCATGCTTCCAGAGATCGAATTGTCCTAATGGATTTTCAATAGATGTGTTTAGAATAGAAGGAGAAAAATAGCCAATCCATTCCAACTCATGATACTGGATAGTGATGGGTGAAACAGTTTTTTTCATTGTGCTGAATAATTAGAATCAGTTCACTAAATTTGCACTACATTTGTTCAAAAGATTTGTTCACCCAGTCGCTTAGTGCATGACTGGAGCTCTGACAGCATAGTCCCACTCAATGAACTGAAATACGGCCAAACATTCAGTTCAGCTGGCTAACTAGTTAACTAATTGTTTGTGAAGGATAAGCCAGTGTATGAGAATTTAGTTGGATAAAAATAAAATTTTCTAACTGAAAGCTGCTATAACAAAGTCCTACCCTATGATGTACAGTGTGTAAATTTTCGCAAAATTCTTTATTAAACAAAATATTTGGTACTACTTCCTACTATGAGAATTCAAGACATGAGAGGGAGGGAGAGGGAGATGGGTGGGCCTGAGCAACTCAGCGTGTGTGTAGTATTGTTAAATGTTAACCTATGCATATTATCAATCTAGATAATGTCCTATATCTGGATTGCAGTCCTAGACCAATGTTGTTGAGTGATTACAGCTAAATGTTAGCAAACTGAATTAGCCTTGTATTTGCTACCTCGAACTCACCCCATTCCTTCTGTGAACAAATGACTTCAATCACTTTGTTGCCTAAACCTAACCTCAGACAGGACTCTGGATGCGTACCCCGGTCTGTCTTGTCACAGTCTTGCATTTGTACCTCCACCATCCACCCCAACCACCTCCAGGTGAGTCTGCTGGTGTTAATAAAAGCGCTTCATTCAAGCTGTAGTGTACCCTGTAAGTTAAAAAATAACATTTAAGGGGTACCCAGTGCATTAAAAAGTGATGCCAAAGGTGCCCTGAACAAGTGTCTGTATGTGGCGAGTTGGGAATGAGTGAGAGAAATGTCACTCAGTACAACAGTGTGGCTTATGGATGTATTTTTGCCCCGAACTTGGTGGAGGGATGAGTCATGGTCCAGGGAAGAAGCCATTAAATTTTGGTGCAGATCCAGATCATTCACTATGATTTTGAATTTTTTTTCTCTGAAGTCTGGTGTATGTTGTTTGACATTGTCCTTGGTGGAGCTATGTGCTCTACTGAGTGCCATTCTAGTTTGTACTTTGTTTTTTGCTTTGCACTTCCTAACAAAAGAAAACACTGAAAAGGTTGTATTTAACAGCTTTCCTGGTTTAATTAATTTCTTTTGTTTCATGATTTTATTTGTAGGGGATGATTTTTCTGCACATTATTAAAATTCTCTGGTTCCAGCTTTGCAATAATGTATGTCTTAGAGACCATTTTAGGGACAAAACGAAGACAGGAGAAACCAATAGGGAAATTGATCACTGAATGAAAATTTGTAGTCTTACTATTCCAACTTGGAATAGTACTCAGAATAAAGTACTGCATGGTGCAATTTGTTAGACGAAGAGATAAAATCCAAGTTTTGCCAGTACTATAAATTCACATTTTATATGACAATATAACTGAAACTGCTGCTGAGAAGATGATTGAAGCTTTCTGAAAATGACAGTGTGACAACCATGGAAAAAACGCCAGCCAAACAAAAGGCTTAAAGAGAAATTATTGAAAATCCTGAAATCCCTCCACTTTCCAGTCTCTCTGAGTCGTTGCTGTTACTCTCAAAGCATCCTAATAAAGAATCTATATTCACCTGAAATAATAGCCAACATGTTGTATCTCGAGGGATGGAATTTCTTTGCTGTTTCACACGCATCGATCGCTCTCCTTCAGCTGCGTGTGAAACAGCAAAGAAAACACAAATAATGGCTGTTGTTTGGCTTCTTTTTATGGTTATCACGGCTTGTTTGTGACAAATAAACCGCCCACATAGCTGTGTGACCGCGGTGTGAAGGGTCGTAGTAGTTAGGCTACCAGAAACTCAGCGAAAACTGATTTGGACTAGAAACGGATTTTGGCAATGCACCGTTTGCATGCAAATGTTCTTGAAAATGAAGTGAAGGTGAAATCAGCTAAGCAGCTGCCTCGCCTCTAATTTTTGCCCTTTTTTGGCTGACATAAATCTTAACTGTCCCTATACCGTTTGGGGTCAAACAAGTGTTAATTGGTCTATAGCAAAGACTTGTACATAAATGTCAGTTCTTAGAGATACGACGGAGAAAGCACAAGTGATTTTCCTTGTTCTGCTGCTAGATGTGTCCTATGATGATCTCTGGGGGACAGAGTTCACATCTCAGTTTAATTAAAATAAAATAAACATAAAATAAAAATGTTTTCCACACTTACTTGCCTAGCTTGTAAGTTTCCGCTGGCGATGACCATCGCTTTTTCCTACTTTGGTGTTTCCTGCACTCCCCAATAAGGATGAAACATAAAAATAAAAGTAGAAACCTGGCGTAACCCGGCATGATGAGCTTAAAATTCCCGCAGCGAGTCGATCAGTGACGACTTCGGTCCGCGTACAGGACGGTGTGTACACGGTACCATCTTCCTTCCAAAAGCAGGAGGAAGAGTGTGAGAGCCGGGGGACTGTGTCGGACAAGTGCTCCGGTTGCTTTGCAGAGAGAGACAGGGTGGTGAAGTCTGATAAGCGCTCTGATTGGTTTTCAGACTCCGGAGAGTCTGGCTTCAGAGCGCACAGCATCAGCACCACATTGCTTACAGCGCAAAGCAAACAAACAAAAAACAAACAAACAAGCACACAAGCATGCCCCTCCTGACCAGGGGTTTAGAGACACGGCTGAGAGAAGGCAATATGAAGAAAAAGAAGAAGAAGAGGGGTTGGGTGACCAATCTGACAAAATGTTGAAATGAGTCGAGCACTTTTCTAACATAAATGTATCACTTGATTTGATATTATTATTGAAATAAACTGCTTGGCATTAGAAAATTGGAAGAATTATTTCATCTCGCCTTGCAAATTTTCTCGTTTCTCAGATTTGAACACTATAGAGATCTGTTTGTCAAGATTATATATATTTTTTCTCAGTGTAGGAAAGTGTAAAGGCGTCGCCTTAAACTGAGGTAAGATTTGGATGTCCACATCTGTCTCGCTCTTGGGCCTGATCTTCACAGCTGCCCGTTATCTGGATAGGAAACTCTTTGGAAGATGTGAAATTGCATTAGATACCAGTGGAATTACAATATTTCATCCTGTTAGGCAGACTTTCAAATATCCTTCCCAGACTAAATTTATTTAGGATTAATGCTTTTTTATGGGTTTCCTACAAAAGTTGCCAAATCCACTTTTCTCTATGGAACGTCCAAGGACAAAGTATGCCAGCGGCTGGTGACTGCACTATTTCACTTAACTGCCCTCAGAGAGGACATTGTTTCTGACGTGTTTTTTTTTAAAGATGTGGCTTTCCAGTTGATTTCTGATGTTTTTGTCTTGACCTTTAACCTCCATACAGTTAAGAATTACATAGCCTGTGGTGTAAACTCTGTCTCAGAGCTCTGTCTTCTTACATGAGCTCTCAACTTTAGTCTTTGTGGATGCTGAGTAACATTCTGTTCCCTCACTTGACAAAGTGATTTGATCTCAAAAGATTAAAAGGTATTATCATGTCAAAATCATGTTTTCTAGGCAACTATGTCCAGCCAGATTAATTCTGAGCATTCAGTGACTGAGGAGTTTCACCAACAACAAAATATTTCCCTCTTTTTAAAGAGGAGGAAAAAAGGTTTGGAAGTTTTGAGGCTGACTGACCAAACTGTGTAACAGTAACAAGTGTTACAACCTTAATTTTACGCCTTTTGAGGTTGATAATGTCACGGTCATGGCTGTGACTCCCTGTTCTCAGCCAGTATAGTATCTAATGTTTAAGGCCGCTTAGAATTGTGTATTCTGAGTTTTTTTCCTTGTGTTTTCTCTGAGCTAATCCTTGTCTCCTTGTGCTCCAGGATCACTGTATACCTGTCTGCTTGCCTGCTCGTCTGTCTGCCTGCTGCGCTTTGAACATTACCCACCACCCAAACCACCTCTGCTTCACCAGTCTACTGCCTCCCTCAACCCTATGCCTTGCCTGCCCACTCCCCTGTTCATTCCCCTGCCTGCTGGTCAGTCATCCAGCCCTGCTCACTGCCCAGCCTTTAATCTCCACTCCAAGTCTTAAGTCTACAGCTCTGGCTTAACAACACCAAATCACATGAAAAAGAATCAGAGACTGAGATGGCAATAACTGCTACCCTTCCAAGGTATGGTAGTTACAAGCAGTTTAACTGGTGTTACTTTTTTCTTCATTGTGTTTGGATTTTTTAGTTTTTTCATGGGATTGGTTGACAATAACATAAAATAACATCAGTCTTATGCTTTAAATCATTGTCCTGAGATTTTTAGCCATGTTAGCTGCATGGCTCTAGGGATGGCAATGTCTTTTGATTCAACCACTTTGGTCCTGACTGAGTTATGTCAACAACTATTAAATGGATTGCCATTAAATTTTGTACCAACAGTTATGGTGCCTATATGATGAATCCTACGGACTTTGGTGGTGCCCAGACATTTCCTTTAGCAGCACGAGGTTGAAATTTTGTTTATAGTTGAATATGTCAACAACTATTAAATGAATGGTCATGAAATCTGGTAGATATTCATGCTGCCCAGTTGATGCATCCTGTCTTTGGTGACCCCCCCAAGTTTTCGCCAGTCCATTAAAATATCTCAGCATCTAATCGAACAGAGTGGCACAAAATTTGGTACAGACATTCATGATTGCCAGAGCATGAATCGCATTGACTTTGGAAAACACTTTGATTATACCTCTAGCAGCACCATTGACAATGACATGATATAAAGATGGAGGATGCATCTCAACTTCCTCCTTTTTGATGTCATTTGGAGCCAGAGTCTGTCCAGAAGTGACTGGAGGGTCGTGCCACCATATCGAGGTTCCCCCCATACATTTGCCTGACTCATTCGAGAGTACATGCACAGCTTTCAATTATGATGTCACACCCTCTTTTCATAGCATCAAAAAACTATTTGAAACCAAACTTATCAGAAAAAATGAAAACCTGAAGATACATCAGATTGATTTTTAGTTTAGATCCGTGTCCCATCCACTAACATGGAGGGGGTGGGGTTTATGACCTATACTGCAGCTAGCCACTCGGGGGCAATCGAGATGTTTTAGCTTCACTTTTGGGGACCTGTCATGTCGTCCATCTTTACATACAGTCACTTAACAACACTATGAGGTTAATGTTTTCGGCTTTAGTGAAATATCTAACTAATGGGTGGATTGCCATTGAATTTGGTACAGATATCCATGGTACTTTGCAGTATTCTAGTGACTTTGGTAATTCTCTGACTTTTCATCTAGAACTGCCAGCGAGTCAGACTTTTCACTTATTTCAGTGGATAGATTGCCATTACATTTAGAACAATAATGTCCCCCTAAGGATTATTCATAATACGTTAAGTGATCCTTCGAGTTTTATCTAGCAGTTCAAAATTTCACTTTGTCCAGTACTTTGATGTATGACTTGCAAAACTAATGGCATTCTCATCAGCCTCAGTTGTACATTGTGTTAATTAGCAAATGTTAACATGCTAACACACTAAACTACGATGGTGAATGTGGTAAACATTGTACCTGCTTAGCGTCAGCATGTTAGCATTTAGTTCAAAGCAACAATGTGCCTAAGTACAGCCTCATAGAGACCATTACTTTTGTTTAAATATCAACTATTAAAATCTAGACTTAAATCTACATACAGAGCAGAGTGCGAATAAGCTGAAAAACCTAAATCAAACTCAGGTCCTACTGGCACAAGAAAAAAAGAATAAATAGACTGACCAGCTGAACATCTTGGAAATAGACAGGTACTTTTTCTGTGCTTCATAGTAGCTATAGATAGTCAGATGTCTTGCCTATGAATTCTGCCATAATCACTGCATAGGTGGCTTATTGAGAACACATTAGAACCTGGCAATTATCTAATCAATCCTCAGGATTATCTAAAGGTAATAGCAATGCTAAATATTCCCTGTAGGATGTGTAGGTACAGTAAGACATTATAAAACTTCACACATGGCGAATACATTTTTTCATTCAAGTCATTTTATTTCTGCTTATATGCCAGTATATGCCAGTGCCCAGCTTTGGGCACAATAACTGAAGAGGCAGATACGGGGAGATTCTGAGAATATGAATATGCATAGAGAATCTCTGCTGCCTTCAAGTAAAACCTGGACACATGCAGGTATAAGATGTTGCTCAAATAAGAGAACAACTACCAAGATAGATTTGTTCCACTCAACAGGTAGGCTTCTATGACTACCTCTGGCTATTTGTATGCTGCTGAGTTGCTGTACATGTCGAAAAGCCCTCGGAATGAATGTAAACTGCTTCTTAGTTCTTCTGAGTCAAATCAGAGTGATAAACACCAACTCAAAGTATATCAAAGAGGATAAAATATACTCAGTATTTGGGTCTATTTATACAAACGGAAAAAAATGACTTTTTGCAAACAGCTTCAGAGAATGCAAGCCAAATGAGATTAATGCACAGGGATGTGGTGTGAATACCATGAAACAGCAGGGGAGACAGGGAAGGAAGCAGTAAGAGAGGAAAGATACAATGACTGGAATTACAGTGACCACAGAAAAATTACCCCCAAATTCAAATAAAATGTTGTAGGTGTAAAAGCAGGCTAAGGATCCAATGAAACCTGAACGGAACCTGCTGGGTTGCTGTGTTTTCTGAAGACCACAGTCATGTTAACAGTTTTATAGCTCAAAGCAATTCTGACCTCATGCTATACTTTAATAAATATGCTGCATTTAACCAAATCTGGAACCGTCACTTCCTTCTCACAGGACTGCTTGGAATTATTACACTATGTGCTCTATTTTAATGGTGGCATAAATACCATCGCAAAGAGTTTGGTACTTTCCTTATCTTGAAATTCTTTTCTTGCTTTTGGTATTGTCATGGCCAGCAAAGTTGGTTATTTCATTTAAATGAGGCGGCACAAAGTAGGTAGTTTGTATTTTGGAGCAAACACTAGCAATTTGGTGATTTTGTCAACAAGAGCAAACTAAAGCAAAACAAATTTCCATCAATTATGCAATAATGCTTAAAATTTTAATAAACAATTTAAATTAAACACTCCAACCAATAGATGCATTTGAATTAACTTTAAAAATGAAAGTGTAATGTGATCATAGTAGGTGTTACACGATATTCTGTGACCATGTTAAGAGTACTCCACTGATTTAGCATTAACACTGTCTGACTCACGATGGACCGTTTATACAAAACAGGATCAAAATCGACGCAAGAGAACTAGACATACTGTCTTTTTTTCTTCTTTTTTTTTCAATCCATGTTGACTCAAGTGACATCACTTGAGGACATTTATCCAACTTCATAGTTCCTTCTGGTGTCACAAACAACTTTATACAACTTTTTTCACGTATGCATTAGTACACTAGAACACCTGGAGACACACTTTGATGTGTAAAAACGGTGGTGTTCCCCTTTAATGTGTCACGGCAAGAAGTGCTGTTGCAAGGATACAGTCATACTTTTACAAGTGGCTGTTTTTAATCAAATTGTGTTTATTTTATTCATTCTATAAATAACATGAGAGAAAGGGCAAGTACCTGACAATATCTTGATCCTGTATATTTTTGTTTAATTTCCAGGTACAGTAGGGTCACATTTTCTCATGCCCAGTATCCGAAATTACTGACCTGTCTTCTGCTATGGTCCTGTTGACTTTTGACATCTTGATTTGTTGTTGTCAGTTTTTATAAAAAGGTCAGAGACGGGCTAAACATGTGACAATATTTGAATGTGTTTTTATTTCTAGGTAAAAGAGGTTGAAATTTTCTGATGGCCTGTGTCAGAAATTGTGACCTTGAGGCACGTTCAACTACTAAATTGTATAAAGTGTGATAACATCCCTGCAGTCACATATTACAATGATCACAGAATATGGAGTAACACACAAATGTTGGTAAATAAGTCTGCATTGATCGATAAATGACTCAGTGATTCTTACAGTATCTGTTATCTACTGCTTTATACTGTATGGAAACTTTCCCTTGAGTTCATTAAATCCCTGCAGCCATCTAAAGCCAGCAGGACACATACTGTACATTGATAAATCTGTAGCCTCTGATTTGAAAGGTGCAGCCACACTCTGCTACATACATCAGACTGGTCAGCTGTTACCCTGCATTCTGCCTGTTTATGTAGGAGACTTGTTTCCAGCAAACAAAAGTTGCATTTCATGCATTATTCCTGAAATGCACAGCGCTCACATCACATCAACTATAATATGATGTGACCATTTAAGACGTGAGGTACAGTACAGTAGAATTAAGACTGAAGTACCATACCAACTACATCCATATGAACAAACATAGACAGTGGCCTATCGCTTTGCACTGGTTGTTTCACTTGGATTGTTAAAATAAATCCCTGTATCTAACAAGAATTTAAAGCACATAAAGAAGAACTCATTATAGCAAATACACTCTGCACTCTTCCATCAAATAACTACATTGAGACAAAAATCCCCAATAATTCCGTGTTGTTGAAATATTATTATACAGTTTTAATTAAATACTGGGAATAAACAGCAGCCCTAGGACAGATAGCATGGAAAGGGACATGTGGTGTATGTGGCTGCTGAGCTGATCACAAACAACAAAGCTTCCCATCCTTAAAAATGCACAACACTCTGGAGAGTAAAATTCACATTGATTAAAAGACACCCTGAAGGTGTTGTGGTAAGTGGAGTGCCTCCCCTACAGGAATGAAAGTTCCTCCTCAATGGAGACTGAACCCTCTACTGTCGAGCAGGACACCAGAAAGTGTGTGTCAGCCACTTCAGCTGGTCATAGTTCGGTTGGGGTGGTGGCTGGAGGAGGAGGGGGATGGCATAGTGCGTGGTCACAGCTTGTAGTTAAACTTGTACTCATGAGCCAGGTAGATCCTGCGGAAGATGAGTGCGGCCAGAGCCAGAGTGAGCACCACGATGAGGACAGCTGAGCCTGCGTGGGTTTCATCCTGAGGCTGACGAGGTTCTGGGGTGAAGGCTGGCCTGTTGGCTGGATCTATGCTGTCTCTCTGACCCTGGTGGCTGTGCTGCTGCGTGCGCCGCTGCCGGGGACTGAGAGGGAGAGTAGTGCTGGGGGCTGTGTGGGGCAGGGATCCCTCCATTCCTGTGGCTGGAGACACCTCTGGCTGTGGAGGAGAATGGCATTGAGAGTATCAGTGAGACAAAACTAGGCTTTAGAGGTGAAACAATTGGTCAGTCACAGCAATGCTGCACTTCTAATGTCCATTGGAAACATTTCAGAAGCGCAGCATCTGTTCTTCAGCCATATTCCTAATATAATTTAGAGATAATTTAGTGACAGTTTTTGTTTTGTACAATCATAAATTTTAGCATCTCATTTAGATGTGTGTAACAGATGCTATGTGGCTGTAAATAACTGGGTTAGTGTTGTAGGGGCTTCACATGCCTCCACATGGACCCAGTTTCCCCCCGCTAATCAACTGCCTGTCTGAACAGTCATTGGGACTGTAACCCAGTGACCCATGAGGCCATCTTATCAATAAATCCTGTGGCCACACTAAATTCTTTTCTTTTTATGCTATGCCACAATGGTAAAGAATAAAGGACAAAGAACAAAACATTATTTTCTTAGATTACAACTGGCCTCAGTTTTATTAAGACAATGTGCTAATCAGCTGTTGTAACCCGTTGATCTTTACTGAAAGCCACAGAGTTTCAAAAGAGATAAAAGGCAATCAATTCCCTTTTTATTTCTGAATGTTAATGACGCTCTGGAATCCTTCCATTGCTTCACACACATTGGACCAAGCTACAGACGCAAGGCCCGACCCAGCTGACAAGCTAGGAAAAATGGGACTGCACACATCTGCTAGCCACTGGACCTGCGGGATCCTATTCGGTGGAAAAGACGGACAGCAACACATCTGGTTGCTCACAAGAACGCCAAGTAAGGCTGACAAATGGGCACAGTTAGTAACATCATCCTCTGCCAACGAAGTACTCCACTTATCTTCATAACATTAAAATTTCCCTGGTGTTTTAAATCTGGTTGTAATACAATTATGACTAAATTTAAACCCTAATAATTTTACTAGATGTTCCATTTATTTTGATCATTTAAATAATTAATTAAAATTCCAAAATTTGTGGTTAATAATTTTTGAGACACATTTAAATGTACAGTGTACACTCATCAAGCACTTTATTAGGGACATCATGCTAATACTGGATACGGCCTCCCTTTGCTCTCAAAACAGCCTCAATTTTTCATGGGATGGATTCCACAATATATTGGAAACATTCCTCTAAGATTCCATTCCATGTTGACATGATTGAATCACATAATATCTGCAGATTTGTCAAATGCCGATTCATGCTGTGAATCTCTGGTTCTACCACATCGTAAAGGTGTTCCATTGGATTCAGATCTTGTGAATCGGGACGCCACTGAAGTACACTGAACTCATTATCATGCTCATGAAATCAGTTTAAGATGACTTTTGCTTTGTGACATGGTGCATTGTCATGCTGCAAGTAGCCATTAGAAGATCAGTAAATGGTAGCCATAAACGGATGCACATGGTCAGCTACAATACTCAGTCCGTGGCATTCAAACAACGATTGATTTAAAGGGCCTGAAGTGTGCCAAAAAAATATTCCCCACACCATTACATCACCACCACCAACATGTACACAAGGCAGGTTGGGTCCATGGATTCATGCTGTTGATGCCAAATTTGGAGCCCACCACCCGTGTGCCTCAGCAGTAATCAAAATTCAGCAAACGAGGCTACATTTTTCCAGTTTTCAGCTGTGCAGCAGTCTTCAACTGTGAGAGCATGTGCATGTAACCTGTTGCTCCTGTTCCTTTTTCTTATTTTTCCAACTTTTAAGCTTTCTTCTTTTTGTCATACTTGTTTAAATTTTTACTAGTAACTTATTTAAGCGCTGCCCTCTCCAAACATGCTAGTAGAGAGAGATCTGGTCTGTTTTTTCATTGTGAAATTACTTCTTCAGCTACTTTTTTGAATGCTATTGTTCAGCAATGCTACCGTTGCGCAGCAACTCCACAGTTGCACTGTTTACACCGGGTACCAGCTGATCTCACTGAAGCCGGTCAGCATGATGTGCAGAACAACAACATCTTTGGATGGTTCAGGCGGACAGGAAAAGGTCTGTTTCTGCAGCCCAGACATTGAACTGTCGTGGTGCTACATCCATACTACATGTCCGAAGGGTTCTGAAATACCATCTAGGTTGCTGTTTACATCCACCCCTCAGTTAACCCTGCAACCGAGTGTGACATCATCCACTCTATTCCTGCAAGACATAAGGCTCTGCACCCCAGTGATTTCTTCATGATCTCCTGAGACTTCAACTGGACAAGACTCTCCCTTCTTTAACTCAGGTGTGGACTGGACTACCAGAGGAGATGGGACCCTGGACCTGCTCTATGCTAATGTTAAGAGGCCTGGAGATTCTACATCGCACATTACTTTTTCCACATTTGCGAATGTTCATTTTTCTATTCACTTACAATGTATTTATTATTATTACTATTTATAGTCGTTATTACTTATTACTTCCTATTGCAGTTGTAACAAAAATTTCCCTTTAGGAATCATTAAGTTTTTCTGATTCAGTTTTGGTGGGCCTGTGCCCACTGCAGCCTCAGATTTCCCTTTTTGGCAGAGTAGTAAAGAGTGGTTATCTGAGTTTCCATAGCCAGCTCAAACTGGCCCCTTCTTACCTCTCTCATCAATGAGGCAGTTCCATCGGCAGAACTGCCACTCATCAAATGTTCTTTTTTTCTGCACTATTCTAAGTTAACTCTAGAGACTGCTGTGTTTGAAAATTCCAGGAGATCAGCAATTTCAGAAATACCCAAACCAGCCTGTCTGGCACAGACATACCATAGTCAAAGTCACTGAAATCACATTTGTTCCCCATTCTGGTGTTCAATGTGAAAATTACCTGAAGCTCCTAACCTGTATCTGCATGCCAAATGAATTAATGACCGGAATAAGCAGGTGTACACGTGTTCCTAATAAAGTGCTTGGTGAGTGTATATACAGTAGAGTAGCGCGCATCTACATTAAGCCAGTAAAATCTATAAATGCATATTTTTTTCTCTCTTCATTTCAGCCCTCTGTTCTTAGTAGATCAGCATTTTTTTTTCTCACTGAAAAACAGAGCTTTTGAACCACGACAGAGGGTTTGGATTTGGGACTGTGTGACACCTCAACCTATTGTTGCCTACTCATTTCAAATGTCAGTCTATCCGATCACACAGCTTGGAAATGACTGCTGGTTAAAGTGTAGTATTTGAGCTTCGATCTAATCACTATTACATACTCATTCAGTTGTCTAACAATAGAAATGGAAAAAATGTGTAAATGAAAACAATTAAATCATGAATTTGGCTGTATTAAAACGAAGTGGATCATCTCCAGGAGCTGCAATGGAGCTGGAATGCTGGAAAGTCATTTTTTAAGCAAAAGGGGAGAAAAATGTATGGTTCAAGCTTCTTAGATGTGAATATTTTCTGGTTGTCTTAGACTTCTATAATAGTAAATTCAATATCTGTCTGTTATTCAGACAAAACTGGACATTTGTAGACATCATCATGGGCTCTAAGAACCCATGATCAGCATTTTTCACTATAATCTGACATTTTATGGTCCAAGTGACCAATTAATCAAGAAATTAATCACTAGATTAATCAATAACGGAAATTATCATTAGTTGCAGCCCTACTTGGCATTAATGTGCTCTCCCTCACTCACTCACTCACTCACTCACTCACTCACTCACTCACTCACTCACTCACTCACACACACACACACACACACACACACACACACACACACACACACACACACACACACACACACACACACACACTCACAGAAACACACAATTGTCTCATGTTAGTTGTGAGGAAACTCATTGACATAATGCATTCCCTACCCCTAACCCTAACCTTAACCATCACAAATAAATGCCTAACCTTAACTTAAACCTGATTCTACCCTCTTAAACATTCCTTTGAAATTGTGAGTACCAGCCAAAATATACTCAAATTGCCAAAATGTCCTCACAATGCCAAAAAGACTATCACAACGACGGTTTCAAACCAAACTTTGTCCACACAACCATAGAAGGACATGTACACACAAACACACACACAAACACACACACACACACACACACAAGAACACATGAATAGTGTCTGCATAAGTAGTTAATATACACTGAAAAATAAATCATGCATGCAAATTTTCCAATTTTGGGTGAGGGATCTTTCGGTTTAATATTCCTTCACGGAAATTATGTGTAATTCATGAACCTCCTGGATCAGCAAAATTTGAACGTACTCCGATATGTATTAGAGTTAGGTAAAGATAAAGTTACGATGCTCGTGTTCTTTGAAAATTACTAGTGCAGACAGAATGAGTCCTCTGTGGTGGACAGGAGGCTGTGAGGAGGATGACTAACAAATTAGCTTGCTGATGGCCTCAGATTTTACATAGAAACATAAATTTCACCCAATTAGAGAACGGCTGGAGGGATCCTGGACAAACTGGGGGAGGCAATAAACAGTACAGAGTCATCATACATCCCTTGGTACTCTGTACAGCAGCATGGCAGTGTGGTTACTATGGGCTTGCATGTTTCATTTTGGAAGTTTTAAGTCTTTTCCCTCCAACAACAGCGATAGTGGTGAGTCTATTTTTTGATGTGGCCCTCCTCAGTTTATCCAAACTCAAAAACACTGATATAAGTTTCTCTGCTCTGCTCTGCTCCTTCAGACTGTTGCTGTGGTTCTGTGGGTAGCAGCTAGCACAAAAATCAATCCAGCCAAGCTTGTTCATATCATGTGGTGAAGTGGTGAAAAGAAGCTGTGGAAACATAGGCTTCAAGCTACCATGACACATTTACAATAATGTTAAGAGAGAGCACTGATGTCTAGCTGCTTAATTTATCACACTAACGCAGTGCAACAAATAAAGCTGTCATGGCACTGCTGCACAGTCAGCATGCATAAACGTTTCTTTCCATACAAATTCTAAATGATTTTGGAGCTCAGTGGTATATCAGCAGGTGATGAAGCATGCCACCAATTAAAAGGAACAATGTGAAAGATGGGTAATTGACTGCATGCAGAAAGCACCACATAGTCCTTTTGATTGTACACTGTGGAGCTTCAGAACACCCTCTGCTTTTTCCAATACTTTGGAGCTTAAATGTTTTGAAAATCAAACCACAGAATGCTGAAGACAGGTCTGTTTTTTTTAATTCAAATCAGGTCAGGAATTAGCAAAGCCTAGAGACAAATGGAGATATGCAAGTAATGTCATATTTTCAGCATGCCACACAACAATCCCTTTAAGTCAGTGATTCCCAAACTTTTTTGACAGCCCCCAAATTTTATCATGAGTGAAAAGTAAAAATTCAACTTAAAGAGTAACTTAAAACCAGACCTGAAGGCAGTGTTTCACTGTGTGTTGCACATCTGACCACACCGGAAAGCGATATGACATTATACTGACACACCCTGGAGTACACTATACATCACTGCAGCAAGGCGAGAAGCTAAATTGATGGAGGTAAGACAAATTAGACTTTCTGCTGATGTTAAGCACAAGTGGGCAATTTTTATATACTATTTGTACCGTATTAACTATTCCTTTAATATCTCTGGATATGTTAAGACACTGCTGGCAACGCTGCAAATGAATGAACAGGAGTGTTCTGATTTGACAAGTATTTAATTTGGTGCATAAACCGAAACATTTTATCTAGTATTTAGTAACTTGGTAAGTAAAATACTATTATAACTCATAACTTGTTTATTTTGATCCAATACAATACAATACATTACAAAAGCAGTATGCCAGTGAGGCTTGAGACACGACTGAGAGGATTAACACAGCATGGTGAACAATTCAGAAGGTAAACTCAGCTGCTCTCTCTGATGGCATATAAGGACCAATGTAGGAAAAAAAAAAAATAAAGAAATAATGAACTGGGGGAGGGGGGCTATATTCTGAGAAAAAACTCACTCACAAGGTCTCTTACGGATATTAAAGTTGTAAATTTAAAAGATATGTCAGATACTGTCTGAGATTAAAAAGTCATAAATTTGTTGTTTATT